>NW_027118469.1:0-300000 GCF_036417845.1 Apteryx mantelli
TGAGCCTTCCTGAAAGCCACCTCTTCGTTTTACAATTCGCACGCTTGCCTCTCCCTCTCTCGCTGGCCACCTGACCGCCGTTCCCCGAAGACGGGAATTTGCCGTCTTGGAGCTCTTAAAGCACGACGCTTCACAGATGCAGAGAGTCACGCGCACGGAAACGGATGGACGCAGCGTCCTTTCCGTAACGCGTACGCACCTTCCGTTAGATGTCGCTCATCTGTTATTCCGATCGCTATTACCGGCGAACCTTCCTCACCGGGAGGAACGGGCTTTCCCTTTCGGGGCGACGGAGACGGCTCTCGCTCGGTTCCCTTTAATTTTATTACTTCGGCTCGCTTACGTTTTTCTGTCTCTTCAGCTTCAGCCGTGGCAACGAATCTAAAAATTAAATATCCTATCTTTCCTTTTCTACGTACGCGTGTACGATAACAAAACAAAATACAAACGACCGAAGCAAAACTAAGGCAGCTACGGTTAACAAGAGGCGCAGGGCAGCAACGGGTCGCTTAGTCCTCAGCGCTGCCTCCTGGAGGGAGGCCGAAAGAACGAACGTTCCGCATCAAGAGTTACCTTGGTTACCCGGGCCAGAACGCCTCCTACTGTCGCAGCTTCTGGGGAGATCGAGGGTCCGCTGCTGCATTTTTGCTTCCTCCTTTCAGCCCGCCCCTTCGGGAGTAAGCGCAAAAAACCGCTCGCTCGTCCGGCTTTGCTCTTTGTCAGCATTTGCTATTGTCGGTTCCGCCTCTGTAACAAAGACAGAAAATTGCATTTCGCTTCCAACAAAACACTTCGATTTACACGCGTTCTTTTTCTCTTTCCCGTGGTGTTTTTTTTTTTTTTTCTTTCTTTCCCCCCTTTCTTTCTTTTTCCTTCTTTCCCTCAAAGGAAAGGTCTTAATACACCGCTTTGCATCGTACGTTACGGGGTAAGCCGTTTGGAAACACTACAGGGCCGACGCCGCGCCGCAACCCTGCTCCGGGGCCCGCCTGCCCCCCCGCTCCGCTCCGCCGCGCCGCCTCCGCAGGGGCGAGCGCGTGCCCCGGCCCGCGCTGCCAACGAACTGGCGCCCTAAACGCCGCGCACGCAAAACGCAAAGTCACACCCGCGCTCCCGGCGCGGCGCCGGGTCCCAGCCCGCCCCCCCACTCGCCCCGCACCGCCGCCTCCACGCAGCGACGGCCGCAGCGGGCAGGATGCAGCCCGACGCCCCCCGAACCTATGCGTTCACCTCACCCGGGGGCCCCACATCCTTCACTCCACGCCACCTCCGCACTCACCCGCCGCCGCCGCCGCCAAGCGAAAACGCCCTCCCTGCTCGCCGCCATCTTGCTTCCCCGCCGCCGCGCATGCGCCGCTCGCCAACGGACTGCGGCGGGCAGTGACGCTTGAGCACCGCGCACGTGCCGGCTCGGACAGCGCGGGGGGGGGGGGAGCGAGGGGAGCGGGAGGGGAGCAGAGGGAGCCCGAGGGGCGGGGGGAGCGAGGGGAGCCCGAGGGGCGGGGCGGAGTGCGAGGGGAGCGCGAGAGGCGGGGGGGAGCGTGAGGGGAGCAGGGGGGCCGAGGAGCGGGGGGGAGCACGAGGGGAGCCCGAGAAGCGGGGGGGAGCGCGGGGGCGGGGGGGGAGCGCGAGGGGACCAGGGGGAGCGCGAGGGGCGGGGCGGAGCGCGAGGGGGAGCAAGGGGAGCCCGAGAGGAGCCTGAGAAGCAGGGGGGGAGCCCGAGAAGCAGGGGGAAGCGCGAGGGGAGCAGGGGGAGTGCGAGGGGCGGGGCAGAGCGCGAGGGGAGCTGGGGGGGGCCCGAGGAGGAGCGGGGGGGAGCGTGAGAGGAGCCTGAGAAGCAGGGGGGAGCGCGAGGGGAGCAGGGGGAGCCCGAGGGGCGGGGCGGAGCGCGAGGGGAGCGCGAGGGGCGAGGCGGAGCGCGAGGGGAGCAGGGGGAGCGCTGAGGGGAGCAGGGGGAGCCCGAGGGGCGGGGCGGAGCGCGAGGGGGAGCCCGAGAAGCGGGGGGGAGCGCGAGGGGCGGGGCGGAGCGCGAGGGGAGCAGGGGGAGCCCGAGGAGCGGGGGGGGGAGCGCGAGGGGAGCCCGAGAAGCAGGGGGGAGCGCGGGGGGTGGGGGGGAGCGCGAGGGGAGCCGAGAAGCGGGGGGGGAGCGCGAGGGGCGGGTGGAGCGGGGAATCCCGAGGGGCGGGGGGGAGCCGGGGAGCCCGAGGGGCGGGGGGGGAGCACGAAGGGAGGCGAGACCCGCAATGGCATGCTCGCGCCGCGGCGCTGCAGCCGGGCGGCTCACGCGTGCGAACCGCAGCCCGCCGCGGCAGCCCGGGACTCCCAGCGAGCGCCCCGAGGCTGCCCGAGCCCGTGGCCGCTCCAAGAGCACCGGGAAGGGGCGACGAGCACGCTCCATTCGCTTACCCGTTACCGAAACGGCGGAGAGCAGCAGCAAACATGGCGACCGGCACTGAGCATGTGCGCGCCGGCTGTCTGCGCATGCGCGCCCCCCCCCACCGGGTGCAGTACCGCTTTTTGGACACAGGGTGGCAGCAGTGAGCGCGGCGGAACGCTGTGCGCGTGCGCGCCCCCCCCACAGGGTGCAGTACCGATTTTTGGACACAGGGTGGCAGCAGTGAGCACGGCGGAACCCAGTGCGCACGCGAGTCCCCCCACAGGGTGCAGTACCGATTTTTGGACACAGGGTGGCAGCAGTGAGCATGGCAGAACCCAGTGCGCACGCGAGCCCCCCCCACAGGGTGCAGTACCGATTTTTGGACACAGGGTGGCAGCAGTGAGCATGCAGAACCCAGTGCGCACGCGCGCCCCCCCACAGGGTGCAGTACCGATTTTTGGACACAGGGTGGCAGCAGTGAGCACGGCGGAACCCAGTGCGCATGCGCGCCCCCCTTTCCGTGCCGTACTGCTTTTTTGACGCCCCGAGGGCAGCAGGGCGCGCGGCCGCCCCCGGCACGCGCACACCGCTGCAGAGCCCCCCCGCCCGCCCTTTGCAGACATTTCACCACCCTCGCCTCGGCTCATCTGCCCTTACTTACAGCGCCTGCTGCGAGGCGCAGCGTCGCCGCGTGTCGTGGCTCGAGCCGCTGCTCCTAGAGGCTTCAGTAACAGCGCTTTCCTTTTGAACATCGTTGCAAAATACTCCACAGACAAAAAAGAGTCAGAGGCTGCACTTAAAAAAACAAAACGAAAACAAAAAACCACCCACCTACTTAACAGGACAATTTGCAAGCGTTCCAAGAAGCAGCCGTTCTTCTTTAGAACTTTCGGACCTCTCGCCTTTACTGATCGTTAAACAAAATAAACAGCCCAAAGCAAGCCGCGCTATTTGCTTGACAGACTGCTCGGTTTTTATTATTAAACGGTACGAGATGCTGGCACGCGGCATGTCTTCTTCGGATTCTTGGGCTGACGTTCCTTCGGCCGCACGCACGCGGTCAAAGGCGTCTTTTTCACGTCCCCGCCGTCAGGGCCTCCCAGCAATTCCCGCAGCGACTCCCCCCTCGGGACAAACAGCTCGAGGACACGCACGGTCTTGCTAAAAGAACGGGGGGGGGGGGGGGGGGAACAAACGCTGTGCGCTGAGCGCGGCACTCGCAGACCCGATCTTCGGGTCCAAAAGAAAACTCTCTAAAGCGGACCAGGCGGGCCAAAGAGGTCCCTTCTTTGCGCCACGCTTCTTTCCTCGCACAGACGTCGGCCGCCTCTGCCCGCTCTCACGGTATCCCCTACCGGCAAGGACACGGCGAAACGTTTCGGAAACGACGGCGTTTCCCAGAAGCGTTTCCGCCGCCTTGGGGAAAACGGCCGAAGGAGAGGCTCACGCGGGGCGCGTAGCTAGAAAGAACGCTCCGCACAAAGGCCTAAAATGACCAGCCCGGAGCAGGGATCCTGGGCTCTCCGGGAGCGCAGGAGTTCTCACGTCCTTACTGAGCAGAGACCGCTGCCCGTGAAACACGAGACGCCGCAGCGACGCCGATCGTTGAGGGAAGCCTGCAATAAGAGCGAAAGAAAAGCAGACGTTGAGGACAAAGACCAAGTTACGAGCCCCTCGCGATTCAGACACCGCTTCTAGATTTACCGCCTATTTCAAGGCGCGCCTTCGGCAATTCCGTCCAATTGATTTTCCCCGAAGCCCGAGACGCGACGAAACGCCTCTCAAAGGAAGGTACGGCATAACCGCTCTGGCCTATAAACTACCGGTTTCGACGCAGGGAAAAGCACAGGGAAAGCACTAGCGTTCCCCCCAAGAAACCACGTCCCAAGCGGACCGATGAAGTAGGCCCCAAGTCTGAAAGCGGACCTAAAGGAGCCCGTTTGGCGGTCGCGAGCTGGAATACACCGTTCTCCTTCTCACTAACAACCTCCCGTAGAGACCGGCAGCTGTACAGCGCCTTCTACGCTACACGGAGGAGTCGGATAGCGGGCAGATGCCGCGTCCCGAATGCGCAACTAGAGATTGGAACGCAACGGACGGTAAACAAACGCCCGTGACGTAGCGGAGGTCTAGCGTATTCACGTTTACCGTGCGTCAGTTCTCCTCTGCGGACAGGCCGTTCCATCTTCTTTACTCGTTAGCTGACAGACGCCCTAGGAGAAAGCAAAGAAAGGAAGAAATTCAAAAGGAAATGAAACAGATCGGAGGGAGCCTCAAAGGCTTTGATCCATCCCCCCAGGCAGCCGAACCACCTTCGCAAAGGCACACCTCAAAAGACACGTCCTTCCGGGATCGCTGCACAGCCCAGCCAGAAAAGAGGAACAGAAACAAACAGAACGAGAAGGCTGCAGAGGGGGACGGAGGGCCGGAAAGGAGCCTGCTGTCCAGCGATGGTATTTTACCGCTCCTTGCGCGTTAGCAGCCCCTTTCAGATGCTTAAGCCCAAATTCTCTCAGCCCTTAACAGCTTCAGTACCCGCGGCACCTAGTTTTTCCACGCTCTCCAGTCTTCCTCGCTCTTTCCCGTCTCGGGCGAAAAGCCTCCCAGACCCCGTCTGCACTTACGCGCTTCCTTAAAACAGGATCGCCGAAATCAACCGAACGGGCTGAGCTGCTCCTCTTCCGCTCGCCGGCCCTCGGAACGTCAGCCTGCAAACGAATCGGACCACCGAGGTCACCGGCAGAGTCTCCTTTCGGAGCTCGGCCCCCCCCAAGCTTTAACGACGGTTTCCCAAGCGGGGCAAACGCAGGGCCTCCCTTCGGCCCCGGAACGGTTTTTATCGCGGGCTCCCAAGTCGCCGTTACGACACTAAGCGGCAAAGCAAGGCAAAGACAGCTGGGGTCGCAGCTTACCCACCTAGGCACGAAAATTCTTCTTTGAGGCCTCCCTCGCTGCTTTTGCCAGGTAAACACACCAAAACAAAGCTCCCGACAGGCAGCTGAGGCTTCACATGGACCTCGGGGCCCCGCTAGCAACGGCGACGCCGGAGCCGCCGGGCTACCAGGCGCTATTCCCCCCCCCTCCCCTCCCCTCCCCTCCCCTGCCCTGCCGGCCCGCGAACCGCGGCTTATTACTCACGAGTCCGGGAAGGACGCCGCCGACCTTCCCGCGGCCGAAGGCTCCTCGTCAGGAGCGGGCAGAGAACCTTTCCGCCGGCATTCGGAGTCTCCCGGCCGCTCTCGACACCCGATAACTTGCCGAGAAAGGGCTGAGGGCGGGAGCCTGCAGTTCTTCACGGCAGCACACAGTCGTTCCCCGATGTGCCGAACGCCTAGCATTAACACAATTTAGAAATACAAAAATACCACCGCTACAGGGCGCAAAGCCAAGCTGAAATTTCGGCAGCCAAAGCAAACCTCTGCGCGCCCGACAGAACGAGCCACGTGCATCGGCGCCTACAGCTCCTCAAGGCTAGCGAGGCCTCGTGGGCGACGTTCCTCTGGCAGGCTGCGCAGCTGAACTCCCCCGTGTCGCCTAAGAGTCCGTGACGTGACGTATTCAAAGCTCAGCAGAAATTAACAATCCAAAGTTGTTTCTAAGCACAAAAGCGGATCTACTACACGAGAAGGAAGGAGTCCTAATTCCGCAAGGCTTTACCTTTTCTTCGAGCTGCCGTCTTCCTGCTGCCCCACATACCATTGCCAGGCAATTAACCTGGGGTCGCGCTAAATGAGCCTTCCTGAAAGCCACCTCTTCGTTTTACAATTCGCACGCTTGCCTCTCCCTCTCTCGCTGGCCACCTGACCGCCGTTCCCCGAAGACGGGAATTTGCCGTCTTGGAGCTCTTAAAGCACGACGCTTCACAGATGCAGAGAGTCACGCGCACGGAAACGGATGGACGCAGCGTCCTTTCCGTAACGCGTACGCACCTTCCGTTAGATGTCGCTCATCTGTTATTCCGATCGCTATTACCGGCGAACCTTCCTCACCGGGAGGAACGGGCTTTCCCTTTCGGGGCGACGGAGACGGCTCTCGCTCGGTTCCCTTTAATTTTATTACTTCGGCTCGCTTACGTTTTTCTGTCTCTTCAGCTTCAGCCGTGGCAACGAACCTAAAAATTAAATATCCTATCTTTCCTTTTCTACGTACGCGTGTACGATAACAAAACAAAATACAAACGACCGAAGCAAAACTAAGGCAGCTACGGTTAACAAGAGGCGCAGGGCAGCAACGGGTCGCTTAGTCCTCAGCGCTGCCTCCGGGAGGGAGGCCGAAAGAACGAACGTTCCGCATCAAGAGTTACCTTGGTTACCCGGGCCAGAACGCCTCCTACTGTCGCAGCTTCTGGGGAGATCGAGGGTCCGCTGCTGCATTTTTGCTTCCTCCTTTCAGCCCGCCCCTTCGGGAGTAAGCGCAAAAAACCGCTCGCTCGTCCGGCTTTGCTCTTTGTCAGCATTTGCTATTGTCGGTTCCGCCTCTGTAACAAAGACAGAAAATTGCATTTCGCTTCCAACAAAACACTTCGATTTACACGCGTTCTTTTTCTCTTTCCCGTGGTGTTTTTTTTTTTTTTTCTTTCTTTCCCCCCTTTCTTTCTTTTTCCTTCTTTCCCTCAAAGGAAAGGTCTTAATACACCGCTTTGCATCGTACGTTACGGGGTAAGCCGTTTGGAAACACTACAGGGCCGACGCCGCGCCGCAACCCTGCTCCGGGGCCCGCCTGCCCCCCCGCTCCGCTCCGCCGCGCCGCCTCCGCAGGGGCGAGCGCGTGCCCCGGCCCGCGCTGCCAACGAACTGGCGCCCTAAACGCCGCGCACGCAAAACGCAAAGTCACACCCGCGCTCCCGGCGCGGCGCCGGGTCCCAGCCCGCCCCCCCACTCGCCCCGCACCGCCGCCTCCACGCAGCGACGGCCGCAGCGGGCAGGATGCAGCCCGACGCCCCCCGAACCTATGCGTTCGCCTCACCCGGGGGCCCCACATCCTTCACTCCACGACACCTCCGCACTCACCCGCCGCCGCCGCCGCCAAGCGAAAACGCCCTCCCTGCTCGCCGCCATCTTGCTTCCCCGCCGCCGCGCATGCGCCGCTCGCCAACGGACTGCGGCGGCAGTGACGCTTGAGCACCGCGCACGTGCCGGCTCGGACAGCGCGGGGGGGGGGGGAGCGAGGGGAGCGGGAGGGGAGCAGAGGGAGCCCGAGGGGCGGGGGGGAGCGAGGGGAGCCCGAGGGGCGGGGCGGAGTGCGAGGGGAGCGCGAGAGGCGGGGGGGAGCGTGAGGGGAGCAGGGGGGCCCGAGGAGCGGGGGGGAGCACGAGGGGAGCCCGAGAAGCGGGGGGGGAGCGCGGGGGCGGGGGGGAGCGCGAGGGGACCAGGGGGAGCGTGAGGGGCGGGGCGGAGCGCGAGGGGAGCAAGGGGAGCCCGAGAGGAGCCTGAGAAGCAGGGGGGAGCCCGAGAAGCAGGGGGAAGCGCGAGGGGAGCAGGGGGAGTGCGAGGGGCGGGGCAGAGCGCGAGGGGAGCTGGGGGGGCCCGAGGAGCGGGGGGGAGCGTGAGAGGAGCCTGAGAAGCAGGGGGGAGCGCGAGGGGAGCAGGGGGAGCCCGAGGGGCGGGGCGGAGCGCGAGGGGAGCGCGAGGGGCGAGGCGGAGCGCGAGGGGAGCAGGGGGAGCGCGAGGGGAGCAGGGGGAGCGCGAGGGGAGCAGGGGGAGCCCGAGGGGCGGGGCGGAGCGCGAGGGGAGCCCGAGAAGCGGGGGGGAGCGCGAGGGGCGGGGCGGAGCGCGAGGGGAGCAGGGGGAGCCCGAGGAGCGGGGGGGGAGCGCGAGGGGAGCCCGAGAAGCAGGGGGGAGCGCGGGGGTGGGGGGGGAGCGCGAGGGGAGCCCGAGAAGCGGGGGGGGAGCGCGAGGGGCGGGTGGAGCGGGGAATCCCGAGGGGCGGGGGGGAGCCGGGGAGCCCGAGGGGCGGGGGGGAGCACGAAGGGAGGCGAGACCCGCAATGGCAT
Organism: Apteryx mantelli; assembly: GCF_036417845.1. Taxonomy (NCBI): domain Eukaryota; kingdom Metazoa; phylum Chordata; class Aves; order Apterygiformes; family Apterygidae; genus Apteryx; species Apteryx mantelli. The sequence goes on from NW_027118469.1 coordinate 8,370, forward strand.
GCTCGCGCCGCGGCGCTGCAGCCGGGCGGCTCACGCGTGCGAACCGCAGCCCGCCGCGGCAGCCCGGGACTCCCAGCGAGCGCCCCGAGGCTGCCCGAGCCCGTGGCCGCTCCAAGAGCACCGGGAAGGGGCGACGAGCACGCTCCATTCGCTTACCCGTTACCGAAACGGCGGAGAGCAGCAGCAAACATGGCGACCGGCACTGAGCATGTGCGCGCCGGCTGTCTGCGCATGCGCGCCCCCCCCACCGGGTGCAGTACCGCTTTTTGGACACAGGGTGGCAGCAGTGAGCGCGGCGGAACGCTGTGCGCGTGCGCGCCCCCCCCACAGGGTGCAGTACCGATTTTTGGACACAGGGTGGCAGCAGTGAGCACGGCGGAACCCAGTGCGCACGCGAGTCCCCCCACAGGGTGCAGTACCGATTTTTGGACACAGGGTGGCAGCAGTGAGCACGGCGGAACCCAGTGCGCACGCGAGCCCCCCCACAGGGTGCAGTACCGATTTTTGGACACAGGGTGGCAGCAGTGAGCACGGCGGAACCCAGTGCGCACGCGCGCCCCCCCACAGGGTGCAGTACCGATTTTTGGACACAGGGTGGCAGCAGTGAGCACGGCGGAACCCAGTGCGCATGCGCGCCCCCCTTTATCGTGCCGTACCGCTTTTTTGACGCCCCGAGGGCAGCAGGGCGCGCGGCCGGCCGCCGTGCGCCTGCGCGCCCCCCTTTCCGTGCCGTACTGCTTTTTTGACGCCCCGAGGGCAGCAGGGCGCGCGGCCGCCCCCGGCACGCGCACACCGCTGCAGAGCCCCCCCGCCCGCCCTTTGCAGACATTTCACCACCCTCGCCTCGGCTCATCTGCCCTTATTTACAGCGCCTGCTGCGAGGCGCAGCGTCGCCGCGTGTCGTGCTCGAGCCGCTGCTCCTAGAGGCTCCAGTAACAGCGCTTTCCTTTGAACATCGTTGCAAAATACTCCACAGACAAAAAAAGAGTCAGAGGCTGCACTTAAAAAATCAAAACGAAAACAAAAAAACCACCCACCTACTTAACGGGACAATTTGCAAGCGTTCCAAGAAGCAGCCGTTCTTCTTTAGAACTTTCGACCTCTCGCCTTTACTGATCGTTAAACAAAATAAACAGCCCAAAGCAAGCCGCGCTATTTGCTTGACAGACTGCTCGGGTTTTATTATTAAACGGTACGAGATGCTGGCACGCGGCATGTCTTATTCGGATTCTTGGGCTGACGTTCCTTCGGCCGCACGCACGCGGTCAAAGGCGTCTTTTTCACGTCCCGCCGTCAGGGCCTCCCCAGCAATTCCCGCAGCGACTCCCCCCTCGGGACAAACAGCTCGAGGACACGCACGGTCTTGCTAAAAGAACGGGGGGGGGGGGGGGGGGGAACAAACGCGTGCGCTGAGCGCGGCACTCGCAGACCCGATCTTCGGGTCCAAAAGAAAACTCTCTAAAGCGGACCAGGCGGGCCAAAGAGGTCCCTTCTTTGCGCCACGCTTCTTTCCTCGCACAGACGTCGGCCGCCTCTGCCCGCTCTCACGGTATCCCCTACCGGCAAGGACACGGCGAAACGTTTCGGAAACGACGGCGTTTCCCAGAAGCGTTTCCGCTGCCTTGGGAAAACGGCCGAAGGAGAGGCTCACGCGGGGCGCGTAGCTAGAAAGAACGCTCCGCACAAAGGCCTAAAATGACCAGCCCGGAGCAGGGATCCCGGGCTCTCCGGGAGCGCAGGAGTTCTCACGTCCTTACTGAGCAGAGACCGCTGCCCGTGAAACACGAGACGCCGCAGCGACGCCGATCGTTGGAGGGAAGCCTGCAATAAGAGCGAAAGAAAAGCAGACGTTGAGGACAAAGACCAAGTTATGAGCCCCTCGCGATTCAGACACGCTTCTAGATTTACCGCCTATTTCAAGGCGCGCCTTCGGCAATTCCGTCCAATTGATTTTCCCCGAAGCCCGAGACGCGGACGAAACGCCTCTCAAAGGAAGGTACGGCATAACCGCTCTGGCCTATAAACTACCGGTTTCGACGCAGGAAAAGCACAGGGAAAGCACTAGCGTTCCCCCCAAGAAACCACGTCCAAGCGGACCGATGAAGTAGGCCCCAAGTCTGAAAGCGGACCTAAAGGAGCCCGTTTGGCGGTCGCGAGCTGGAATACACCGTTCTCCTTCTCACTAACAACCTCCCGTAGAGACCGGCAGCTGTACAGCGCCTTCTACGCTACACGGAGGAGTCGGATAGCGGGCAGATGCCGCGTCCCGAATGCGCAACTAGAGATTGGAACGCACGGACGTAAACAAACGCCCGTGACGTAGCGGAGGTCTAGCGTATTCACGTTTACCGTGCGTCAGTTCTCCTCTGCGGACAGGCCGTTCCATCTTCTTTACTCGTTAGCTGACAGACGCCCTAGGAGAAAGCAAAGAAAGGAAGAAATTCAAAAGGAAATGAAACAGATCGGAGGGAGCCTCAAAGGCTTTGATCCATCCCCCCAGGCAGCCGAACCACCTTCGCAAAGGCACACCTCAAAAGACACGTCCTTCCGGGATCGCTGCACAGCCCAGCCAGAAAAGAGGAACAGAAACAAACAGAACGAGAAGGCTGCAGAGGGGGACGGAGGGCCGGAAAGGAGCCTGCTGTCCAGCGATGGTATTTTACCGCTCCTTGCGCGTTAGCAGCCCCTTTCAGATGCTTAAGCCCAAATTCTCTCAGCCCTTAACAGCTTCAGTACCCGCGGCACCTAGTTTTTCCACGCTCTCCAGTCTTCCTCGCTCTTTCCCGTCTCGGGCGAAAAGCCTCCCAGACCCCGTCTGCACTTACGCGCTTCCTTAAAACAGGATCGCCGAAATCAACCGAACGGGCTGAGCTGCTCCTCTTCCGCTCGCCGGCCCTCGGAACGTCAGCCTGCAAACGAATCGGACCACCGAGGTCACCGGCAGAGTCTCCTTTCGGAGCTCGGCCCCCCCCAAGCTTTAACGACGGTTTCCCAAGCGGGGCAAACGCAGGGCCTCCCTTCGGCCCCGGAACGGTTTTTATCGCGGGCTCCCAAGTCGCCGTTACGACACTAAGCGGCAAAGCAAGGCAAAGACAGCTGGGGTCGCAGCTTACCCACCTAGGCACGAAAATTCTTCTTTGAGGCCTCCCTCGCTGCTTTTGCCAGGTAAACACACCAAAACAAAGCTCCCGACAGGCAGCTGAGGCTTCACATGGACCTCGGGGCCCCGCTAGCAACGGCGACGCCGGAGCCGCCGGGCTACCAGGCGCTATTCCCCCCCCCTCCCCTCCCCTCCCCTGCCCTGCCCTGCCGGCCCGCGAACCGCGGCTTATTACTCACGAGTCCGGGAAGGACGCCGCCGACCTTCCCGCGGCCGAAGGCTCCTCGTCAGGAGCGGGCAGAGAACCTTTCCGCCGGCATTCGGAGTCTCCCGGCCGCTCTCGACACCCGATAACTTGCCGAGAAAGGGCTGAGGGCGGGAGCCTGCAGTTCTTCACGGCAGCACACAGTCGTTCCCCGATGTGCCGAACGCCTAGCATTAACACAATTTAGAAATACAAAAATACCACCGCTACAGGGCGCAAAGCCAAGCTGAAATTTCGGCAGCCAAAGCAAACCTCTGCGCGCCCGACAGAACGAGCCACGTGCATCGGCGCCTACAGCTCCTCAAGGCTAGCGAGGCCTCGTGGGCGACGTTCCTCTGGCAGGCTGCGCAGCTGAACTCCCCCGTGTCGCCTAAGAGTCCGTGACGTGACGTATTCAAAGCTCAGCAGAAATTAACAATCCAAAGTTGTTTCTAAGCACAAAAGCGGATCTACTACACGAGAAGGAAGAAGTCCTAATTCCGCAAGGCTTTACCTTTTCTTCGAGCTGCCGTCTTCCTGCTGCCCCAAAGACCATTGCCAGGCAATTAACCTGGGGTCGCGCTAAATGAGCCTTCCTGAAAGCCACCTCTTCGTTTTACAATTCGCACGCTTGCCTCTCCCTCTCTCGCTGGCCACCTGACCGCCGTTCCCCGAAGACGGGAATTTGCCGTCTTGGAGCTCTTAAAGCACGACGCTTCACAGATGCAGAGAGTCACGCGCACGGAAACGGATGGACGCAGCGTCCTTTCCGTAACGCGTACGCACCTTCCGTTAGATGTCGCTCATCTGTTATTCCGATCGCTATTACCGGCGAACCTTCCTCACCGGGAGGAACGGGCTTTCCCTTTCGGGGCGACGGAGACGGCTCTCGCTCGGTTCCCTTTAATTTTATTACTTCGGCTCGCTTACGTTTTTCTGTCTCTTCAGCTTCAGCCGTGGCAACGAACCTAAAAATTAAATATCCTATCTTTCCTTTTCTACGTACGCGTGTACGATAACAAAACAAAATACAAACGACCGAAGCAAAACTAAGGCAGCTACGGTTAACAAGAGGCGCAGGGCAGCAACGGGTCGCTTAGTCCTCAGCGCTGCCTCCGGGAGGGAGGCCGAAAGAACGAACGTTCCGCATCAAGAGTTACCTTGGTTACCCGGGCCAGAACGCCTCCTACTGTCGCAGCTTCTGGGGAGATCGAGGGTCCGCTGCTGCATTTTTGCTTCCTCCTTTCAGCCCGCCCCTTCGGGAGTAAGCGCAAAAAACCGCTCGCTCGTCCGGCTTTGCTCTTTGTCAGCATTTGCTATTGTCGGTTCCGCCTCTGTAACAAAGACAGAAAATTGCATTTCGCTTCCAACAAAACACTTCGATTTACACGCGTTCTTTTTCTCTTTCCCGTGGTGTTTTTTTTTTTTTTCTTTCTTTCCCCCCTTTCTTTCTTTTTCCTTCTTTCCCTCAAAGGAAAGGTCTTAATACACCGCTTTGCATCGTACGTTACGGGGTAAGCCGTTTGGAAACACTACAGGGCCGACGCCGCGCCGCAACCCTGCTCCGGGGCCCGCCTGCCCCCCCGCTCCGCTCCGCCGCGCCGCCTCCGCAGGGGCGAGCGCGTGCCCCGGCCCGCGCTGCCAACGAACTGGCGCCCTAAACGCCGCGCACGCAAAACGCAAAGTCACACCCGCGCTCCCGGCGCGGCGCCGGGTCCCAGCCCGCCCCCCCACTCGCCCCGCACCGCCGCCTCCACGCAGCGACGGCCGCAGCGGGCAGGATGCAGCCCGACGCCCCCCGAACCTATGCGTTCGCCTCACCCGGGGGCCCCACATCCTTCACTCCACGACACCTCCGCACTCACCCGCCGCCGCCGCCGCCAAGCGAAAACGCCCTCCCTGCTCGCCGCCATCTTGCTTCCCCGCCGCCGCGCATGCGCCGCTCGCCAACGGACTGCGGCGGCAGTGACGCTTGAGCACCGCGCACGTGCCGGCTCGGACAGCGCGGGGGGGGGGGGAGCGAGGGGAGCGGGAGGGGAGCAGAGGGAGCCCGAGGGGCGGGGGGGAGCGAGGGGAGCCCGAGGGGCGGGGCGGAGTGCGAGGGGAGCGCGAGAGGCGGGGGGGAGCGTGAGGGGAGCAGGGGGGCCCGAGGAGCGGGGGGGAGCACGAGGGGAGCCCGAGAAGCGGGGGGGAGCGCGGGGGCGGGGGGGGAGCGCGAGGGGACCAGGGGGAGCGTGAGGGGCGGGGCGGAGCGCGAGGGGAGCAAGGGGAGCCCGAGAGGAGCCTGAGAAGCAGGGGGGAGCCCGAGAAGCAGGGGGAAGCGCGAGGGGAGCAGGGGGAGTGCGAGGGGCGGGGCAGAGCGCGAGGGGAGCTGGGGGGGCCCGAGGAGCGGGGGGGAGCGTGAGAGGAGCCTGAGAAGCAGGGGGGAGCGCGAGGGGAGCAGGGGGAGCCCGAGGGGCGGGGCGGAGCGCGAGGGGAGCGCGAGGGGCGAGGCGGAGCGCGAGGGGAGCAGGGGGAGCGCGAGGGGAGCAGGGGGAGCGCGAGGGGAGCAGGGGGAGCCCGAGGGGCGGGGCGGAGCGCGAGGGGAGCCCGAGAAGCGGGGGGGAGCGCGAGGGGCGGGGCGGAGCGCGAGGGGAGCAGGGGGAGCCCGAGGAGCGGGGGGGGGAGCGCGAGGGGAGCCCGAGAAGCAGGGGGGAGCGCGGGGGTGGGGGGGAGCGCGAGGGGAGCCCGAGAAGCGGGGGGGAGCGCGAGGGGCGGGTGGAGCGGGGAATCCCGAGGGGCGGGGGGGAGCCGGGGAGCCCGAGGGGCGGGGGGGAGCACGAAGGGAGGCGAGACCCGCAATGGCATGCTCGCGCCGCGGCGCTGCAGCCGGGCGGCTCACGCGTGCGAACCGCAGCCCGCCGCGGCAGCCCGGGACTCCCAGCGAGCGCCCCGAGGCTGCCCGAGCCCGTGGCCGCTCCAAGAGCACCGGGAAGGGGCGACGAGCACGCTCCATTCGCTTACCCGTTACCGAAACGGCGGAGAGCAGCAGCAAACATGGCGACCGGCACTGAGCATGTGCGCGCCGGCTGTCTGCGCATGCGCGCCCCCCCCACCGGGTGCAGTACCGCTTTTTGGACACAGGGTGGCAGCAGTGAGCGCGGCGGAACGCTGTGCGCGTGCGCGCCCCCCCCACAGGGTGCAGTACCGATTTTTGGACACAGGGTGGCAGCAGTGAGCACGGCGGAACCCAGTGCGCACGCGAGTCCCCCCACAGGGTGCAGTACCGATTTTTGGACACAGGGTGGCAGCAGTGAGCACGGCGGAACCCAGTGCGCACGCGAGCCCCCCCACAGGGTGCAGTACCGATTTTTGGACACAGGGTGGCAGCAGTGAGCACGGCGGAACCCAGTGCGCACGCGCGCCCCCCCACAGGGTGCAGTACCGATTTTTGGACACAGGGTGGCAGCAGTGAGCACGGCGGAACCCAGTGCGCATGCGCGCCCCCCTTTATCGTGCCGTACCGCTTTTTTGACGCCCCGAGGGCAGCAGGGCGCGCGGCCGGCCGCCGTGCGCCTGCGCGCCCCCCTTTCCGTGCCGTACTGCTTTTTTGACGCCCCGAGGGCAGCAGGGCGCGCGGCCGCCCCCGGCACGCGCACACCACTGCAGAGCCCCCCCGCCCGCCCTTTGCAGACATTTCACCACCCTCGCCTCGGCTCATCTGCCCTTATTTACAGCGCCTGCTGCGAGGCGCAGCGTCGCCGCGTGTCGTGCTCGAGCCGCTGCTCCTAGAGGCTCCAGTAACAGCGCTTTCCTTTGAACATCGTTGCAAAATACTCCACAGACAAAAAAAGAGTCAGAGGCTGCACTTAAAAAATCAAAACGAAAACAAAAAAACCACCCACCTACTTAACGGGACAATTTGCAAGCGTTCCAAGAAGCAGCCGTTCTTCTTTAGAACTTTCGACCTCTCGCCTTTACTGATCGTTAAACAAAATAAACAGCCCAAAGCAAGCCGCGCTATTTGCTTGACAGACTGCTCGGGTTTTATTATTAAACGGTACGAGATGCTGGCACGCGGCATGTCTTATTCGGATTCTTGGGCTGACGTTCCTTCGGCCGCACGCACGCGGTCAAAGGCGTCTTTTTCACGTCCCGCCGTCAGGGCCTCCCCAGCAATTCCCGCAGCGACTCCCCCCTCGGGACAAACAGCTCGAGGACACGCACGGTCTTGCTAAAAGAACGGGGGGGGGGGGGGGGGGGGAACAAACGCGTGCGCTGAGCGCGGCACTCGCAGACCCGATCTTCGGGTCCAAAAGAAAACTCTCTAAAGCGGACCAGGCGGGCCAAAGAGGTCCCTTCTTTGCGCCACGCTTCTTTCCTCGCACAGACGTCGGCCGCCTCTGCCCGCTCTCACGGTATCCCCTACCGGCAAGGACACGGCGAAACGTTTCGGAAACGACGGCGTTTCCCAGAAGCGTTTCCGCCGCCTTGGGAAAACGGCCGAAGGAGAGGCTCACGCGGGGCGCGTAGCTAGAAAGAACGCTCCGCACAAAGGCCTAAAATGACCAGCCCGGAGCAGGGATCCTGGGCTCTCCGGGAGCGCAGGAGTTCTCACGTCCTTACTGAGCAGAGACCGCTGCCCGTGAAACACGAGACGCCGCAGCGACGCCGATCGTTGGAGGGAAGCCTGCAATAAGAGCGAAAGAAAAGCAGACGTTGAGGACAAAGACCAAGTTACGAGCCCCTCGCGATTCAGACACGCTTCTAGATTTACCGCCTATTTCAAGGCGCGCCTTCGGCAATTCCGTCCAATTGATTTTCCCCGAAGCCCGAGACGCGGACGAAACGCCTCTCAAAGGAAGGTACGGCATAACCGCTCTGGCCTATAAACTACCGGTTTCGACGCAGGAAAAGCACAGGGAAAGCACTAGCGTTCCCCCCAAGAAACCACGTCCAAGCGGACCGATGAAGTAGGCCCCAAGTCTGAAAGCGGACCTAAAGGAGCCCGTTTGGCGGTCGCGAGCTGGAATACACCGTTCTCCTTCTCACTAACAACCTCCCGTAGAGACCGGCAGCTGTACAGCGCCTTCTACGCTACACGGAGGAGTCGGATAGCGGGCAGATGCCGCGTCCCGAATGCGCAACTAGAGATTGGAACGCACGGACGTAAACAAACGCCCGTGACGTAGCGGAGGTCTAGCGTATTCACGTTTACCGTGCGTCAGTTCTCCTCTGCGGACAGGCCGTTCCATCTTCTTTACTCGTTAGCTGACAGACGCCCTAGGAGAAAGCAAAGAAAGGAAGAAATTCAAAAGGAAATGAAACAGATCGGAGGGAGCCTCAAAGGCTTTGATCCATCCCCCCAGGCAGCCGAACCACCTTCGCAAAGGCACACCTCAAAAGACACGTCCTTCCGGGATCGCTGCACAGCCCAGCCAGAAAAGAGGAACAGAAACAAACAGAACGAGAAGGCTGCAGAGGGGGACGGAGGGCCGGAAAGGAGCCTGCTGTCCAGCGATGGTATTTTACCGCTCCTTGCGCGTTAGCAGCCCCTTTCAGATGCTTAAGCCCAAATTCTCTCAGCCCTTAACAGCTTCAGTACCCGCGGCACCTAGTTTTTCCACGCTCTCCAGTCTTCCTCGCTCTTTCCCGTCTCGGGCGAAAAGCCTCCCAGACCCCGTCTGCACTTACGCGCTTCCTTAAAACAGGATCGCCGAAATCAACCGAACGGGCTGAGCTGCTCCTCTTCCGCTCGCCGGCCCTCGGAACGTCAGCCTGCAAACGAATCGGACCACCGAGGTCACCGGCAGAGTCTCCTTTCGGAGCTCGGCCCCCCCCAAGCTTTAACGACGGTTTCCCAAGCGGGGCAAACGCAGGGCCTCCCTTCGGCCCCGGAACGGTTTTTATCGCGGGCTCCCAAGTCGCCGTTACGACACTAAGCGGCAAAGCAAGGCAAAGACAGCTGGGGTCGCAGCTTACCCACCTAGGCACGAAAATTCTTCTTTGAGGCCTCCCTCGCTGCTTTTGCCAGGTAAACACACCAAAACAAAGCTCCCGACAGGCAGCTGAGGCTTCACATGGACCTCGGGGCCCCGCTAGCAACGGCGACGCCGGAGCCGCCGGGCTACCAGGCGCTATTCCCCCCCCCTCCCCTCCCCTCCCCTCCCCTGCCCTGCCGGCCCGCGAACCGCGGCTTATTACTCACGAGTCCGGGAAGGACGCCGCCGACCTTCCCGCGGCCGAAGGCTCCTCGTCAGGAGCGGGCAGAGAACCTTTCCGCCGGCATTCGGAGTCTCCCGGCCGCTCTCGACACCCGATAACTTGCCGAGAAAGGGCTGAGGGCGGGAGCCTGCAGTTCTTCACGGCAGCACACAGTCGTTCCCCGATGTGCCGAACGCCTAGCATTAACACAATTTAGAAATACAAAAATACCACCGCTACAGGGCGCAAAGCCAAGCTGAAATTTCGGCAGCCAAAGCAAACCTCTGCGCGCCCGACAGAACGAGCCACGTGCATCGGCGCCTACAGCTCCTCAAGGCTAGCGAGGCCTCGTGGGCGACGTTCCTCTGGCAGGCTGCGCAGCTGAACTCCCCCGTGTCGCCTAAGAGTCCGTGACGTGACGTATTCAAAGCTCAGCAGAAATTAACAATCCAAAGTTGTTTCTAAGCACAAAAGCGGATCTACTACACGAGAAGGAAGGAGTCCTAATTCCGCAAGGCTTTACCTTTTCTTCGAGCTGCCGTCTTCCTGCTGCCCCACATACCATTGCCAGGCAATTAACCTGGGGTCGCGCTAAATGAGCCTTCCTGAAAGCCACCTCTTCGTTTTACAATTCGCACGCTTGCCTCTCCCTCTCTCGCTGGCCACCTGACCGCCGTTCCCCGAAGACGGGAATTTGCCGTCTTGGAGCTCTTAAAGCACGACGCTTCACAGATGCAGAGAGTCACGCGCACGGAAACGGATGGACGCAGCGTCCTTTCCGTAACGCGTACGCACCTTCCGTTAGATGTCGCTCATCTGTTATTCCGATCGCTATTACCGGCGAACCTTCCTCACCGGGAGGAACGGGCTTTCCCTTTCGGGGCGACGGAGACGGCTCTCGCTCGGTTCCCTTTAATTTTATTACTTCGGCTCGCTTACGTTTTTCTGTCTCTTCAGCTTCAGCCGTGGCAACGAATCTAAAAATTAAATATCCTATCTTTCCTTTTCTACGTACGCGTGTACGATAACAAAACAAAATACAAACGACCGAAGCAAAACTAAGGCAGCTACGGTTAACAAGAGGCGCAGGGCAGCAACGGGTCGCTTAGTCCTCAGCGCTGCCTCCGGGAGGGAGGCCGAAAGAACGAACGTTCCGCATCAAGAGTTACCTTGGTTACCCGGGCCAGAACGCCTCCTACTGTCGCAGCTTCTGGGGAGATCGAGGGTCCGCTGCTGCATTTTTGCTTCCTCCTTTCAGCCCGCCCCTTCGGGAGTAAGCGCAAAAAACCGCTCGCTCGTCCGGCTTTGCTCTTTGTCAGCATTTGCTATTGTCGGTTCCGCCTCTGTAACAAAGACAGAAAATTGCATTTCGCTTCCAACAAAACACTTCGATTTACACGCGTTCTTTTTCTTTTTCCCGTGTTTTTTTTTTTTTCTTTCCCCCCTTTCTTTCTTTTTCCTTCTTTCCCTCAAAGGAAAGGTCTTAATACACCGCTTTGCATCGTACGTTACGGGGTAAGCCGTTTGGAAACACTACAGGGCCGACGCCGCGCCGCAACCCTGCTCCGGGGCCCGCCTGCCCCCCCGCTCCGCTCCGCCGCGCCGCCTCCGCAGGGGCGAGCGCGTGCCCCGGCCCGCGCTGCCAACGAACTGGCGCCCTAAACGCCGCGCACGCAAAACGCAAAGTCACACCCGCGCTCCCGGCGCGGCGCCGGGTCCCAGCCCGCCCCCCCACTCGCCCCGCACCGCCGCCTCCACGCAGCGACGGCCGCAGCGGGCAGGATGCAGCCTGACGCCCCCCGAACCTATGCGTTCGCCTCACCCGGGGGCCCCACATCCTTCACTCCACGACACCTCCGCACTCACCCGCCGCCGCCGCCGCCAAGCGAAAACGCCCTCCCTGCTCGCCGCCATCTTGCTTCCCCGCCGCTGCGCATGCGCCGCTCGCCAACGGACTGCGGCGGCAGTGACGCTTGAGCACCGCGCACGTGCCGGCTCGGACAGCGCGGGGGGGGGGGAGCGAGGGGAGCGGGAGGGGAGCAGAGGGAGCCCGAGGGGCGGGGGGGAGCGAGGGGAGCCCGAGGGGCGGGGCGGAGTGCGAGGGGAGCGCGAGAGGCGGGGGGGAGCGTGAGGGGAGCAGGGGGGCCCGAGGAGCGGGGGGGAGCACGAGGGGAGCCCGAGAGGAGCCTGAGAAGCAGGGGGGAGCCCGAGAAGCAGGGGGGAGCGCGAGGGGAGCAGGGGGAGTGCGAGGGGCGGGGCAGAGCGCGAGGGGAGCTGGGGGGGCCCGAGGAGCGGGGGGGAGCGTGAGAGGAGCCTGAGAAGCAGGGGGGAGCGCGAGGGGAGCAGGGGGAGCCCGAGGGGCGGGGCGGAGCGCGAGGGGAGCGCGAGGGGCGAGGCGGAGCGCGAGGGGAGCAGGGGGAGCGCGAGGGGAGCAGGGGGAGCGCGAGGGGAGCAGGGGGAGCCCGAGGGGCGGGGCGGAGCGCGAGGGGAGCCCGAGAAGCGGGGGGGAGCGCGAGGGGCGGGGCGGAGCGCGAGGGGAGCAGGGGGAGCCCGAGGAGCGGGGGGGGAGCGCGAGGGGAGCCCGAGAAGCAGGGGGGAGCGCGGGGGTGGGGGGGAGCGCGAGGGGAGCCCGAGAAGCGGGGGGGGAGCGCGAGGGGCGGGTGGAGCGGGGAATCCCGAGGGGCGGGGGGGAGCCGGGGAGCCCGAGGGGCGGGGGGGAGCACGAAGGGAGGCGAGACCCGCAATGGCATGCTCGCGCCGCGGCGCTGCAGCCGGGCGGCTCACGCGTGCGAACCGCAGCCCGCCGCGGCAGCCCGGGACTCCCAGCGAGCGCCCCGAGGCTGCCCGAGCCCGTGGCCGCTCCAAGAGCACCGGGAAGGGGCGACGAGCACGCTCCATTCGCTTACCCGTTACCGAAACGGCGGAGAGCAGCAGCAAACATGGCGACCGGCACTGAGCATGTGCGCGCCGGCTGTCTGCGCATGCGCGCCCCCCCCACCGGGTGCAGTACCGCTTTTTGGACACAGGGTGGCAGCAGTGAGCGCGGCGGAACGCTGTGCGCGTGCGCGCCCCCCCCACAGGGTGCAGTACCGATTTTTGGACACAGGGTGGCAGCAGTGAGCACGGCGGAACCCAGTGCGCACGCGAGTCCCCCCACAGGGTGCAGTACCGATTTTTGGACACAGGGTGGCAGCAGTGAGCACGGCGGAACCCAGTGCGCACGCGAGCCCCCCCCACAGGGTGCAGTACCGATTTTTGGACACAGGGTGGCAGCAGTGAGCATGGCAGAACCCAGTGCGCACGCGAGCCCCCCCCACAGGGTGCAGTACCGATTTTTGGACACAGGGTGGCAGCAGTGAGCATGGCAGAACCCAGTGCGCACGCGCGCCCCCCCACAGGGTGCAGTACCGATTTTTGGACACAGGGTGGCAGCAGTGAGCACGGCGGAACCCAGTGCGCATGCGCGCCCCCCTTTCCGTGCCGTACTGCTTTTTTGACGCCCCGAGGGCAGCAGGGCGCGCGGCCGCCCCCGGCACGCGCACACCGCTGCAGAGCCCCCCCGCCCGCCCTTTGCAGACATTTCACCACCCTCGCCTCGGCTCATCTGCCCTTACTTACAGCGCCTGCTGCGAGGCGCAGCGTCGCCGCGTGTCGTGCTCGAGCCGCTGCTCCTAGAGGCTTCAGTAACAGCGCTTTCCTTTGAACATCGTTGCAAAATACTCCACAGACAAAAAAGAGTCAGAGGCTGCACTTAAAAAAACAAAACGAAAACAAAAAAACCACCCACCTACTTAACGGGACAATTTGCAAGCGTTCCAAGAAGCAGCCGTTCTTCTTTAGAACTTTCGACCTTTCGCCTTTACTGATCGTTAAACAAAATAAACAGCCCAAAGCAAGCCGCGCTATTTGCTTGACAGACTGCTCGGTTTTTATTATTAAACGGTACGAGATGCTGGCACGCGGCATGTCTTCTTCGGATTCTTGGGCTGACGTTCCTTCGGCCGCACGCACGCGGTCAAAGGCGTCTTTTTCACGTCCCGCCGTCAGGGCCTCCCCAGCAATTCCCGCAGCGACTCCCCCCTCGGGACAAACAGCTCGAGGACACGCACGGTCTTGCTAAAAGAACGGGGGGGGGGGGGGGGGGAACAAACGCGTGCGCTGAGCGCGGCACTCGCAGACCCGATCTTCGGGTCCAAAAGAAAACTCTCTAAAGCGGACCAGGCGGGCCAAAGAGGTCCCTTCTTTGCGCCACGCTTCTTTCCTCGCACAGACGTCGGCCGCCTCTGCCCGCTCTCACGGTATCCCCTACCGGCAAGGACACGGCGAAACGTTTCGGAAACGACGGCGTTTCCCAGAAGCGTTTCCGCCGCCTTGGGAAAACGGCCGAAGGAGAGGCTCACGCGGGGCGCGTAGCTAGAAAGAACGCTCCGCACAAAGGCCTAAAATGACCAGCCCGGAGCAGGGATCCCGGGCTCTCCGGGAGCGCAGGAGTTCTCACGTCCTTACTGAGCAGAGACCGCTGCCCGTGAAACACGAGACGCCGCAGCGACGCCGATCGTTGGAGGGAAGCCTGCAATAAGAGCGAAAGAAAAGCAGACGTTGAGGACAAAGACCAAGTTACGAGCCCCTCGCGATTCAGACACGCTTCTAGATTTACCGCCTATTTCAAGGCGCGCCTTCGGCAATTCCGTCCAATTGATTTTCCCCGAAGCCCGAGACGCGGACGAAACGCCTCTCAAAGGAAGGTACGGCATAACCGCTCTGGCCTATAAACTACCGGTTTCGACGCAGGAAAAGCACAGGGAAAGCACTAGCGTTCCCCCCAAGAAACCACGTCCAAGCGGACCGATGAAGTAGGCCCCAAGTCTGAAAGCGGACCTAAAGGAGCCCGTTTGGCGGTCGCGAGCTGGAATACACCGTTCTCCTTCTCACTAACAACCTCCCGTAGAGACCGGCAGCTGTACAGCGCCTTCTACGCTACACGGAGGAGTCGGATAGCGGGCAGATGCCGCGTCCCGAATGCGCAACTAGAGATTGGAACGCACGGACGTAAACAAACGCCCGTGACGTAGCGGAGGTCTAGCGTATTCACGTTTACCGTGCGTCAGTTCTCCTCTGCGGACAGGCCGTTCCATCTTCTTTACTCGTTAGCTGACAGACGCCCTAGGAGAAAGCAAAGAAAGGAAGAAATTCAAAAGGAAATGAAACAGATCGGAGGGAGCCTCAAAGGCTTTGATCCATCCCCCCAGGCAGCCGAACCACCTTCGCAAAGGCACACCTCAAAAGACACGTCCTTCCGGGATCGCTGCACAGCCCAGCCAGAAAAGAGGAACAGAAACAAACAGAACGAGAAGGCTGCAGAGGGGGACGGAGGGCCGGAAAGGAGCCTGCTGTCCAGCGATGGTATTTTACCGCTCCTTGCGCGTTAGCAGCCCCTTTCAGATGCTTAAGCCCAAATTCTCTCAGCCCTTAACAGCTTCAGTACCCGCGGCACCTAGTTTTTCCACGCTCTCCAGTCTTCCTCGCTCTTTCCCGTCTCGGGCGAAAAGCCTCCCAGACCCCGTCTGCACTTACGCGCTTCCTTAAAACAGGATCGCCGAAATCAACCGAACGGGCTGAGCTGCTCCTCTTCCGCTCGCCGGCCCTCGGAACGTCAGCCTGCAAACGAATCGGACCACCGAGGTCACCGGCAGAGTCTCCTTTCGGAGCTCGGCCCCCCCCAAGCTTTAACGACGGTTTCCCAAGCGGGGCAAACGCAGGGCCTCCCTTCGGCCCCGGAACGGTTTTTATCGCGGGCTCCCAAGTCGCCGTTACGACACTAAGCGGCAAAGCAAGGCAAAGACAGCTGGGGTCGCAGCTTACCCACCTAGGCACGAAAATTCTTCTTTGAGGCCTCCCTCGCTGCTTTTGCCAGGTAAACACACCAAAACAAAGCTCCCGACAGGCAGCTGAGGCTTCACATGGACCTCGGGGCCCCGCTAGCAACGGCGACGCCGGAGCCGCCGGGCTACCAGGCGCTATTCCCCCCCCCCTCCCCTCCCCTCCCCTGCCCTGCCCTGCCGGCCCGCGAACCGCGGCTTATTACTCACGAGTCCGGGAAGGACGCCGCCGACCTTCCCGCGGCCGAAGGCTCCTCGTCAGGAGCGGGCAGAGAACCTTTCCGCCGGCATTCGGAGTCTCCCGGCCGCTCTCGACACCCGATAACTTGCCGAGAAAGGGCTGAGGGCGGGAGCCTGCAGTTCTTCACGGCAGCACACAGTCGTTCCCCGATGTGCCGAACGCCTAGCATTAACACAATTTAGAAATACAAAAATACCACCGCTACAGGGCGCAAAGCCAAGCTGAAATTTCGGCAGCCAAAGCAAACCTCTGCGCGCCCGACAGAACGAGCCACGTGCATCGGCGCCTACAGCTCCTCAAGGCTAGCGAGGCCTCGTGGGCGACGTTCCTCTGGCAGGCTGCGCAGCTGAACTCCCCCGTGTCGCCTAAGAGTCCGTGACGTGACGTATTCAAAGCTCAGCAGAAATTAACAATCCAAAGTTGTTTCTAAGCACAAAAGCGGATCTACTACACGAGAAGGAAGGAGTCCTAATTCCGCAAGGCTTTACCTTTTCTTCGAGCTGCCGTCTTCCTGCTGCCCCAAAGACCATTGCCAGGCAATTAACCTGGGGTCGCGCTAAATGAGCCTTCCTCTTCGTTTTACAATTCGCACGCTTGCCTCTCCCTCTCTCGCTGGCCACCTGACCGCCGTTCCCCGAAGACGGGAATTTGCCGTCTTGGAGCTCTTAAAGCACGACGCTTCACAGATGCAGAGAGTCACGCGCACGGAAACGGATGGACGCAGCGTCCTTTCCGTAACGCGTACGCACCTTCCGTTAGATGTCGCTCATCTGTTATTCCGATCGCTATTACCGGCGAACCTTCCTCACCGGGAGGAACGGGCTTTCCCTTTCGGGGCGACGGAGACGGCTCTCGCTCGGTTCCCTTTAATTTTATTACTTCGGCTCGCTTACGTTTTTCTGTCTCTTCAGCTTCAGCCGTGGCAACGAACCTAAAAATTAAATATCCTATCTTTCCTTTTCTACGTACGCGTGTACGATAACAAAACAAAATACAAACGACCGAAGCAAAACTAAGGCAGCTACGGTTAACAAGAGGCGCAGGGCAGCAACGGGTCGCTTAGTCCTCAGCGCTGCCTCCGGGAGGGAGGCCGAAAGAACGAACGTTCCGCATCAAGAGTTACCTTGGTTACCCGGGCCAGAACGCCTCCTACTGTCGCAGCTTCTGGGGAGATCGAGGGTCCGCTGCTGCATTTTTGCTTCCTCCTTTCAGCCCGCCCCTTCGGGAGTAAGCGCAAAAAACCGCTCGCTCGTCCGGCTTTGCTCTTTGTCAGCATTTGCTATTGTCGGTTCCGCCTCTGTAACAAAGACAGAAAATTGCATTTCGCTTCCAACAAAACACTTCGATTTACACGCGTTCTTTTTCTCTTTCCCGCGGTTTTTTTTTTTTTTTTCTTTCCCCCCTTTCTTTCTTTTTCCTTCTTTCCCTCAAAGGAAAGGTCTTAATACACCGCTTTGCATCGTACGTTACGGGGTAAGCCGTTTGGAAACACTACAGGGCCGACGCCGCGCCGCAACCCTGCTCCGGGGCCCGCCTGCCCCCCCGCTCCGCTCCGCCGCGCCGCCTCCGCAGGGGCGAGCGCGTGCCCCGGCCCGCGCTGCCAACGAACTGGCGCCCTAAACGCCGCGCACGCAAAACGCAAAGTCACACCCGCGCTCCCGGCGCGGCGCCGGGTCCCAGCCCGCCCCCCCCCCCACTCGCCCCGCACCGCCGCCTCCACGCAGCGACGGCCGCAGCGGGCAGGATGCAGCCCGACGCCCCCCGAACCTATGCGTTCGCCTCACCCGGGGGCCCCACATCCTTCACTCCACGACACCTCCGCACTCACCCGCCGCCGCCGCCGCCGAGCGAAAACGCCCTCCCTGCTTGCCGCCATCTTGCTTCCCCGCCGCCGCGCATGCGCCGCTCGCCAACGGACTGCGGCGGCAGTGACGCTTGAGCACCGCGCACGTGCCGGCTCGGACAGCGCGGGGGGGGGGAGCGAGGGGAGCGGGAGGGGCGGGGGGGAGCGAGGGGAGCGGGAGGGGAGCCCGAGGGGCGGGGCGGAGTGCGAGGGGAGCGCGAGAGGCGGGGGGGAGCGTGAGGGGAGCAGGGGGGCCCGAGGAGCGGGGGGGAGCACGAGGGGAGCCCGAGAAGCGGGGGGGAGCGCGGGGGCGGGGGGGAGCGCGAGGGGAGCAGGGGGAGTGCGAGGGGCGGGGCAGAGCGCGAGGGGAGCAAGGGGAGCCCGAGGAGCGGGGGGGAGCGTGAGAGGAGCCTGAGAAGCAAGGGGGAGCCCGAGAAGCGGGGGGGAGCGCGAGGGGAGCCCGAGAAGCGGGGGGGAGCGCGAGGGGAGCAGGGGGAGCCCGAGGGGCGGGGCGGAGCGCGAGGGGAGCGCGAGGGGCGAGGCGGAGCGCGAGGGGAGCAGGGGGAGAGCGAGGGGAGCAGGGGGAGCCCGAGGGGAGCAGGGGGAGCCCGAGGGGCGGGGCGGAGCGCGAGGGGAGCCCGAGAAACGGGGGGGAGCGCGAGGGGCGGGGCGGAGCGCGAGGGGAGCCCGAGAAGCAGGGGGGAGCGCGAGGGGCGGGTGGAGCGGGGAATCCCGAGGGGCGGGGGGGGAGCCGGGGAGCCCGAGGGGCGGGGGGGAGCACGAAGGGAGGCGAGACCCGCAATGGCATGCTCGCGCCGCGGCGCTGCAGCCGGGCGGCTCACGCGTGCGAACCGCAGCCCGCCGCGGCAGCCCGGGACTCCCAGCGAGCGCCCCGAGGCTGCCCGAGCCCGTGGCCGCTCCAAGAGCGCCGGGAAGGGGCGACGAGCACGCTCCATTCGCTTACCCGTTACCGAAACGGCGGAGAGCAGCAGCAAACATGGCGACCGGCACTGAGCATGTGCGCGCCGGCTGTCTGCGCATGCGCGCCCCCCCACCGGGTGCAGTACCGCTTTTTGGACACAGGGTGGCAGCAGTGAGCGCGGCGGAACGCTGTGCGCGTGCGCGCCCCCCCCCACAGGGTGCAGTACCGATTTTTGGACACAGGGTGGCAGCAGTGAGCATGGCAGAACCCAGTGCGCACGCGCGCCCCCCCACAGGGTGCAGTACCGATTTTTGGACACAGGGTGGCAGCAGTGAGCGCGGCGGAACGCTGTGCGCACGCGCGCCCCCCCCACAGGGTGCAGTACCGATTTTTGGACACAGGGTGGCAGCAGTGAGCACGGCGGAACCCAGTGCGCATGCGCGCCCCCCTTTATCGTGCCGTACCGCTTTTTGGACGCCCCGAGGGCAGCAGGGCGCGCGGCCGGCCGCCGTGCGCCTGCGCGCCCCCCTTTCCGTGCCGTACCGCTTTTTTGACGCCCCGAGGGCAGCAGGGCGCGCGGCCGCCCCCGGCACGCGCACACCGCTGCAGAGCCCCCCCGCCCGCCCTTTGCAGACATTTCACCACCCTCGCCTCGGCTCATCTGCCCTTATTTACAGCGCCTGCTGCGAGGCGCAGCGTCGCCGCGTGTCGTGCTCGAGCCGCTGCTCCTAGAGGCTTCAGTAACAGCGCTTTCCTTTGAACATCGTTGCAAAATACTCCACAGACAAAAAAGAGTCAGAGGCTGCACTTAAAAAAACAAAACGAAAACAAAAAAACCACCCACCTACTTAACGGGACAATTTGCAAGCGTTCCAAGAAGCAGCCGTTCTTCTTTAGAACTTTCGACCTCTCGCCTTTACTGATCGTTAAACAAAATAAACAGCCCAAAGCAAGCCGCGCTATTTGCTTGACAGACTGCTCGGTTTTTATTATTAAACGGTACGAGATGCTGGCACGCGGCATGTCTTATTCGGATTCTTGGGCTGACGTTCCTTCGGCCGCACGCACGCGGTCAAAGGCGTCTTTTTCACGTCCCGCCGTCAGGGCCTCCCCAGCAATTCCCGCAGCGACTCCCCCCTCGGGACAAACAGCTCGAGGACACGCACGGTCTTGCTAAAAGAACGGGGGGGGGGGGGAACAAACGCGTGCGCTGAGCGCGGCACTCGCAGACCCGATCTTCGGGTCCAAAAGAAAACTCTCTAAAGCGGACCAGGCGGGCCAAAGAGGTCCCTTCTTTGCGCCACGCTTCTTTCCTCGCACAGACGTCGGCCGCCTCTGCCCGCTCTCACGGTATCCCCTACCGGCAAGGACACGGCGAAACGTTTCGGAAACGACGGCGTTTCCCAGAAGCGTTTCCGCCGCCTTGGGAAAACGGCCGAAGGAGAGGCTCACGCGGGGCGCGTAGCTAGAAAGAACGCTCCGCACAAAGGCCTAAAATGACCAGCCCGGAGCAGGGATCCCGGGCTCTCCGGGAGCGCAGGAGTTCTCACGTCCTTACTGAGCAGAGACCGCTGCCCGTGAAACACGAGACGCCGCAGCGACGCCGATCGTTGGAGGGAAGCCTGCAATAAGAGCGAAAGAAAAGCAGACGTTGAGGACAAAGACCAAGTTACGAGCCCCTCGCGATTCAGACACGCTTCTAGATTTACCGCCTATTTCAAGGCGCGCCTTCGGCAATTCCGTCCAATTGATTTTCCCCGAAGCCCGAGACGCGGACGAAACGCCTCTCAAAGGAAGGTACGGCATAACCGCTCTGGCCTATAAACTACCGGTTTCGACGCAGGAAAAGCACAGGGAAAGCACTAGCGTTCCCCCCAAGAAACCACGTCCAAGCGGACCGATGAAGTAGGCCCCAAGTCTGAAAGCGGACCTAAAGGAGCCCGTTTGGCGGTCGCGAGCTGGAATACACCGTTCTCCTTCTCACTAACAACCTCCCGTAGAGACCGGCAGCTGTACAGCGCCTTCTACGCTACACGGAGGAGTCGGATAGCGGGCAGATGCCGCGTCCCGAATGCGCAACTAGAGATTGGAACGCACGGACGTAAACAAACGCCCGTGACGTAGCGGAGGTCTAGCGTATTCACGTTTACCGTGCGTCAGTTCTCCTCTGCGGACAGGCCGTTCCATCTTCTTTACTCGTTAGCTGACAGACGCCCTAGGAGAAAGCAAAGAAAGGAAGAAATTCAAAAGGAAATGAAACAGATCGGAGGGAGCCTCAAAGGCTTTGATCCATCCCCCCAGGCAGCCGAACCACCTTCGCAAAGGCACACCTCAAAAGACACGTCCTTCCGGGATCGCTGCACAGCCCAGCCAGAAAAGAGGAACAGAAACAAACAGAACGAGAAGGCTGCAGAGGGGGCCGGAGGGCCGGAAAGGAGCCTGCTGTCCAGCGATGGTATTTTACCGCTCCTTGCGCGTTAGCAGCCCCTTTCAGATGCTTAAGCCCAAATTCTCTCAGCCCTTAACAGCTTCAGTACCCGCGGCACCTAGTTTTTCCACGCTCTCCAGTCTTCCTCGCTCTTTCCCGTCTCGGGCGAAAAGCCTCCCAGACCCCGTCTGCACTTACGCGCTTCCTTAAAACAGGATCGCCGAAATCAACCGAACGGGCTGAGCTGCTCCTCTTCCGCTCGCCGGCCCTCGGAACGTCAGCCTGCAAACGAATCGGACCACCGAGGTCACCGGCAGAGTCTCCTTTCGGAGCTCGGCCCCCCCCAAGCTTTAACGACGGTTTCCCAAGCGGGGCAAACGCAGGGCCTCCCTTCGGCCCCGGAACGGTTTTTATCGCGGGCTCCCAAGTCGCCGTTACGACACTAAGCGGCAAAGCAAGGCAAAGACAGCTGGGGTCGCAGCTTACCCACCTAGGCACGAAAATTCTTCTTTGAGGCCTCCCTCGCTGCTTTTGCCAGGTAAACACACCAAAACAAAGCTCCCGACAGGCAGCTGAGGCTTCACATGGACCTCGGGGCCCCGCTAGCAACGGCGACGCCGGAGCCGCCGGGCTACCAGGCGCTATTCCCCCCCCCCCTCCCCTCCCCTCCCCTGCCCTGCCCTGCCGGCCCGCGAACCGCGGCTTATTACTCACGAGTCCGGGAAGGACGCCGCCGACCTTCCCGCGGCCGAAGGCTCCTCGTCAGGAGCGGGCAGAGAACCTTTCCGCCGGCATTCGGAGTCTCCCGGCCGCTCTCGACACCCGATAACTTGCCGAGAGCGGGCTGAGGGCGGGAGCCTGCAGTTCTTCACGGCAGCACACAGTCGTTCCCCGATGTGCCGAACGCCTAGCATTAACACAATTTAGAAATACAAAAATACCACCGCTACAGGGCGCAAAGCCAAGCTGAAATTTCGGCAGCCAAAGCAAACCTCTGCGCGCCCGACAGAACGAGCCACGTGCATCGGCGCCTACAGCTCCTCAAGGCTAGCGAGGCCTCGTGGGCGACGTTCCTCTGGCAGGCTGCGCAGCTGAACTCCCCCGTGTCGCCTAAGAGTCCGTGACGTGACGTATTCAAAGCTCAGCAGAAATTAACAATCCAAAGTTGTTTCTAAGCACAAAAGCGGATCTACTACACGAGAAGGAAGGAGTCCTAATTCCGCAAGGCTTTACCTTTTCTTCGAGCTGCCGTCTTCCTGCTGCCCCAAAGACCATTGCCAGGCAATTAACCTGGGGTCGCGCTAAATGAGCCTTCCTCTTCGTTTTACAATTCGCACGCTTGCCTCTCCCTCTCTCGCTGGCCACCTGACCGCCGTTCCCCGAAGACGGGAATTTGCCGTCTTGGAGCTCTTAAAGCACGACGCTTCACAGATGCAGAGAGTCACGCGCACGGAAACGGATGGACGCAGCGTCCTTTCCGTAACGCGTACGCACCTTCCGTTAGATGTCGCTCATCTGTTATTCCGATCGCTATTACCGGCGAACCTTCCTCACCGGGAGGAACGGGCTTTCCCTTTCGGGGCGACGGAGACGGCTCTCGCTCGGTTCCCTTTAATTTTATTACTTCGGCTCGCTTACGTTTTTCTGTCTCTTCAGCTTCAGCCGTGGCAACGAACCTAAAAATTAAATATCCTATCTTTCCTTTTCTACGTACGCGTGTACGATAACAAAACAAAATACAAACGACCGAAGCAAAACTAAGGCAGCTACGGTTAACAAGAGGCGCAGGGCAGCAACGGGTCGCTTAGTCCTCAGCGCTGCCTCCGGGAGGGAGGCCGAAAGAACGAACGTTCCGCATCAAGAGTTACCTTGGTTACCCGGGCCAGAACGCCTCCTACTGTCGCAGCTTCTGGGGAGATCGAGGGTCCGCTGCTGCATTTTTGCTTCCTCCTTTCAGCCCGCCCCTTCGGGAGTAAGCGCAAAAAACCGCTCGCTCGTCCGGCTTTGCTCTTTGTCAGCATTTGCTATTGTCGGTTCCGCCTCTGTAACAAAGACAGAAAATTGCATTTCGCTTCCAACAAAACACTTCGATTTACACGCGTTCTTTTTCTCTTTCCCGTGTGTTGCCCGTAAAGAAACACATAACTACGAAAGCAGTTATATGCGGTGCTTTATTCAGGGCCCGGGGTCTCAGGGACTCATGTCCAAAGCTGAGAATCCCAAATCCCCGTTTAACTTGGTTAATATTTATAGTGTTCGGTTACGTAACATAATCAACAGAATTGCTAAGCTACATGATTGTTTCCCATTTATAGTTTCTTCAGTTACTGTTGCCAAGATTTGCTTATCATTTACCTAGTTCATCAGATTGTGCTGTACCCAACACCTGCAATTATACCTTCATCTTGTCTACCAAGTATAACCTATTCTAATCAATATAATGTAACAATTCCCCCCTTTGAAAATACTTCAAGTCTTCCAGACTGCAAGGATTTTCATCATCAGTTCCGCAGATTTCCATATTCTTTGGACCGTCTCAAACTGGTGATTGTAGCTGCAATGAATTATTTCCAATGTCTTCATATCTCGGGGGAAGTTCATGATTCTTCCTGGTAACAGCTTTTAAAATTTTCCCCAAGTGTTGCCGTTCCTTATTAACAATATTTTGAATCAAACGCAACACTCCCATAATAGCTAACATAATAATTATAATTATTATACACCATTGAATTAAAGATGCTACCCAACCAGAGATGTTCAATCCAAATGACTTTGCTAAAGCAGCCACCCAATTATGGGCACTTTCTTCTCTTTCTTCCTCAGTTGCACGTTCAATTTGCGTTAGCTGAGACAAATCACGTTCTACCGCGGCTGTAACATTCGGAATATGTACACAACAATGATCAATCTTATCTCGTAAATAACCACATACTCCATGTTCTTTTAGCAACAGCATATCTAATGCCATTCTATTTTGCAGGGTCATTTTTGTGGTTGCCTGTAATTGTAAGTTTATTTCCTTAAATCCTTCTTTAGTCACTCTTGCTAGCCTTTCCGTTTGTCCTAACAACCGGTACAACATTTCTCTATTCCGATAAGTACTAATTGGAGCAAACAATGATTCTAAAGCCCAACCTAACTTCACACCGGATGATGGTTCTTGCCAATCATCATCATCCTTTATTTCTCTCTTCATTATCCATAAATTTTCTAATCTACCCTTAAATGGCGCTTTCTTCCAAATTGGGCAGAGAGTTGGTAACCCTAAAGTTATTTCAGTCACCAACCCATCCAAGGGGAGGTGAGTCGTCCATTGTCCATCACTGGTAACCCAAACTAAATTTCCTGTGCTCCTGATCGTAGTTCTACAATCTATTCCCACTCCGAATTGTATTACAGGTTCACTCATTGAGTATTTAATTCCTCTACAGGCACAACCTGTCCTTAATGCAAGGACCACAGGTGGAAAGGTAACTTCACTTTCGGGGTGTCACAAGTGTATACTTTTGTACAGTTCTAGACTGGGTGTTTTTCAGCTAACTTTCTTTTGCATTGGATTTTCTTGTGTTTCCTGTTGTGGCGCCTGGATTATTTGTATTGGTTGCATTTCGTCTTTTTCCAAATCTTTTAACTCTCTCCTGGCTCTGTTTCTTTTCTGCATAGGTTCTGATTTTGCAGTAACCTCTAATGCCCTTTTTCCATAATCAAAACTCTCTTTAATCCAAACAATACAGGTGTAGTTTCCTACATCTGTCTTACTTACATTTCGCAATGATAAAATCATAGTACCCCTTCGTGTATCACTATCCCATCGGATTGTAAACCCAGTTGACAATTTGGACTCATTCTTCTGCCAATAGCAACTAATGTCTTGGATTGAACTTCTCATATCTCCAACAAAATCACAAGTCAAATTTACATCCATTCGTTCTTCTATATGTACAGTAGCATATGTATGTATTATTTGAGCGAAACCATTACTTAATCCTACCCAGCATAGTATTACCAAGATGTAAATCTCAGTTTTGTAGGAGTGATCATTTTTACCCCCCATTGTGATGGTACCTTCTTCACTCTGGTATAATGAATCCAATTATCAATTCCTGCTACTTTCACAGCGGTAAATGTTATCAATAGCACCAAATAAAGTCCATGCCACTGTTCCTTTAAAGGCTCCGTTTGCCAATTTCGAACATACGCTTGGTCTCCTGGTTGATTCTCCAACGGCAAAGGGCGATTCCAGATGATCGCGGCACGTAAGGCTGTGAGTAATCTGCTTAAAGAAATTATATAACTATAAACATCTTGATCTCCTTGGAGGTGTAAATCTGCACTTCCCATTCCCTTCGTTGGTGCAGTATATGGCTTACCGTACAGAATTTCATAGGGACTTACAGACAACCCTTCTCTAGGTTTTATACGAATTCTCAATAAAGCAAGGGGCAATGCCTGTGGCCATTGGATTTGAGCTTCCTGGCATATCTTTTTAATTTGTCCTTTTAATGTTTGATTCTTCCTTTCTACCTTTCCACTAGATTGTGGCCTCCACGGTGTATGTAAATCCCAGCTAATTCCAAGCATTTCACTAATTTCCTGTACTATTTTAGCTATAAAGTGTGGGCCTCGATCTGAAGAAATTCCTAAAGGTACCCCAAATCTAGGTATGATCTCTTTTAACAAAGTTTTTACTACTTCTCTAGCTTGATTCGTTCTACAGGGAAATGCTTCTAGCCACCCTGAAAAGGTACATACGTATACCAATAAATACTTAAACCCTTTTGATTTAGGTAATTCTGCAAAATCCACTTGCCAATAGTCACCTGGTTCTATTCCCACTTTCAAAGTTCCCATTTGAATTTGTTTTCGTATTACCGGATTATTCTTTAAACATACTGGACACTTCGCATTCACCCCTTTTGCTATTGTTAACATTTGTGCAGATATAATGCTCCGCTTTAAAAACTGCACCAATGCTTCTGCTCCCCAATGGCATTTATTATGTTCAGTTTGTATTATTCGTTTCATAATTGTAGCAGGCACTACTACTTGTCCATTACCTGTTACATACCATCCATGTGAATTCTTCTGTGCCTTTACCAAATCGGCTAATTTTTCATCTTCTTGGGTATAAAAGGGATTTACAGAGAGATGAGCAGTAATCGGGCTTACCTTAGTAGGTATTAGAGCTAATTCAGTCCATACTTGCCGTGCAGCAATTTTGGCTGCCTGGTCTGCCTTCATGTTTCCTTGTGCCACATCGCTGTCATCCCTCTGATGTCCTCGACAATGCATTACAGCCACTTGCTGAGGTAGTACCACAGCCTCTAATAACTGTAAGATCTCGGTTCGATATTTAGTAATACTACCTTGAGCCGTCAACAATCCTCTTTCCTTCCATAAAGCTCCATGTATATGTATTATTCCAAAAGCGTATTTAGAATCTGCCCAAATATTCACCCTCTTATCCGTACTCGGTATTAAAGCCCGAATTAGAGCGACCAGTTCTGCCTTTTGCGCTGACGTTCCTGGCATTAATGCCTTTGCTTCAATTACTTCAAGCTTAGTAACCACAGCATATCCAGAATATCGTGTTCCATTCTCAACAAAGCTGCTACCGTCTGTAAATAATGTCCAGTCAGGATTTACAAGGGGAATATCTTTCAGATCTACCCTACTGGCGTAAGTTTGTTCGATCACCTCAATACAATCATGTTCCAGCTCGCCTTCCTCTATTTTGCTACCTAAAAATTCAGCGGGATTCAAACATGTTGTTATCTTTAAAAATATATCATCCTGTTCTCTCAATATTGCTTGATATTTCAACATTCTACTGGATGACAACCAATGACCCCCCTTTTGTTCCAAAACTGCAATCACCATGTGGGGCACAAATACTTCCATTTTTGTTCCCAATGTCAATTTTCTAGCTTCTTGGACTAACGTTACAGTAGCAGCCACTGCTCGGAGGCAAGAAGGCCATCCGGCACTTACCATATCCAACTGCTTGGAAAAATAGCCCACCGGTCTCTTCCATGATCCAATTCGTTGAGTTAAAACTCCAAGCGCTAGTCGTTGCCGCTCATGTACAAAGAGTTGAAATGTTTTTGTCAAATCAGGCAATCCTAATGCTGGGGCTTCTTGCAGAGCCTGTTTTAAGTCTTGAAAAGCCCTTTTACACTCTAAACTCCAAACTAATTGTGGCTCTTTTAAAGCTGCATACAGTGGTTTGGCTAACAGTCCATAATTCAAAATCCAGAGTCTGCACCACCCTGTCATTCCTAGAAAAGTTCGTAACTCGTGCAAATTTCTAGGTTCAGGGATGGCACAAATCGCTTGTATTCTATTCACCCCCAACCGTCTTTGTCCTTGGGAAATTTCACATCCCAGATATATCACTTTTTCCTGGGCAATTTGGGCTTTTTCCTTAGAAACTCGATAACCGCTCTGTCCCAGTAAATTTAATCACGCAACTGTAACAGTAATGCAGTTTTCATACCTTTCTGTCGCCACGAAAATGTCATCCACATATTGCAACAATAAGTATGCTTTTGATGGTAATTGAAAATATCCTTGCTCCTTCCAATCCTCCAGTTCTCGTGCCAGCTGATTCCCAAATATTGTAGGACTGTTTTTGAAGCCTTGTGGTAACCTGGTCCAGGTCAGCTGTCGTTTTCGTCCTGTATCCGGATTTTCCCATTCAAACGCAAATAATTTCCTACTTTGTAATGCCAATGGGATGCAGAAGAAAGCATCTTTTAAATCAATTACAGAAAAGTATCTAAATTGTTCTGCCACAGATGTTAACAATGTATAAGGATTTGCTACTACTGGATGTATATCTTTAACTATTTCGTTTACAGCTCTTAAATCTTGAACTAACCTATAATCTCCGTTAGGTTTTCTTATAGGAAATATTGGTGTATTATATTCAGATTCACATTCTTCTAACACATTGTGCATCAAAAATTTTGCAATTAATGGTGCTACCCCTTTCCTAGCTTCTAACTGTATAGGATATTGTCTAACTCTTACCGGTTGGACACCTTCTTTCAATTCTACTATGACAGGTTTTGCTGCTTTCGCTAATCCCGGTACTTGTGTCTCCCATACCCATGGTACTACAGCGTTTTCTACCTCTATTGGTATTGTTGTATTAGCTATTTCTTTTACTATAAATATTCTAGCTATTTCTTCCTCAGGTATCTGCAACTTAGCTTTTCCATTTTCAAATATTATTTTAGCATTAAATCTTGACAATAAATCTCGTCCTAACAAAGATGTAGGACAATCCGGTACATAGAGAAATTCATGATCTAATTCTTTACCCCTAAAATTTAGATGCAATGGCCGCAGAAAGGGCCGTTGCTCTGTTTTTCCTGTAGCTCCTACCACAGTTATCATCGTATCTCCTATCTTTCCTAAACAAGTATTTAAAACAGAATAAGTTGCCCCAGTATCTACCAATAATTGTTTCTCTTCCCCATCAATTTCTGTTGTCACTTTTAATCCATCACTTAGTCAGCTACTATGTTGCCCCAAATGTCCTAACATCATTGTTTCTGCCATTGGTGTTCCTCCTACTGAAGTCTGCTGGGCCAAATTCATTTTCACTGGGCACTCATTTTTCCAATGTCCCTGTTGTCTGCAAAACGCACACTGATTTATCCCTAGCTGATTTTGAGGTATTCCCCGCATGCCTCCTACCCTGTATCCTCCTCGACCTCGTCCTCTACTTCTGCCTCTTATTCCTTGATTTACTCGTTGTAACATTGCTAATAATCCTGCCTGATTTCTCTTTGTGTTTTTTTTTTTTTTTTTCTCCCTATTATTGTACACTTTCCAGCTGATTGCTTCCAAATTACTAAATCTCCTGGGGAAAAAGGAACTTTCCCATATACTTTATCAGTCCCCGAAATTGCCTCTTGTAAAGGGGCTAATAATACTTTACTGTTTTGCTCTTGTTCCTTCCTCCCTTGTCTTGTTCTCTGTGCAATTGGGGTTCGTTGCGCTTGTCTTGGGCATGATGAATGCCCTGGCGAACCCTTCGGTGTTAACTTAATCTGGATCGCTCCAGTATTAATTGATTCTGACGGTTTTACCGCCTTAATACTATCAGTATCACTATCGTCCCCTGCATCTATATCGGACATCACAGGGGCCGTCGGTGATGCTAAAAGTGATACCTCCTCTGGCTCTCTTATTGAATTTTGTATTGCCAAACAAGTCATACGCTTCTTATTACCTACACATCCTTCACGTTTTGTTTTATCTTTTTTTCGGGATGTACCAACAACATTCCACATTCTCTCTGCATATCTGGATGATTACGTATATCATAAAATAGATCAACATATGGTACTTCATCCCATTTTTCAAGTTCTTAACAATATCCCATTAATGGACCTATAACACCCGGATCTAAACTTCCGTGTTCAGGCCACCGGGGTCCATCATACTCATATTGTGGCCACCAATTCGTACAATAATCTATAAATCGACTTTTACTCATACTCTGAAAATATCCCGCACTTTTCCAATGCTTTAATAAACATCCTAACGGAGAATTATCCGGTATTACCATGGTCTTACACACTCACTCCACACACACACACTAAATCTACGGGGTAGAAAACGGAAAGATAGCCTCTGATGGGAAACAAAAGACCAAACCAAACTCACGAGACAGCCACGTATGTCCGTGAGTGCTGGACCTGCGGGGCTTTCGCTCCGTCTGACGGCCAGCGCCTAGGCTTCCACAGACCAGACCTCGAGCTCGTTAGCCCAACCTTGCGTGAATCGCCGTCACGTCTTATTAGGCAGGCACCCGACCAAATATTACAATAAAGCACCTTCGGGCTTACCACTTTGGGACGTCAGGAGCAGCGCAGAGCGGGCGCAGCCGATGGCTCCCCGAGAATTCCTCGGTGCCGGCACGGAGCAAAATCGGAAAGCGAACCGTCAACACTACTCCCGAAGTCCCATCTGGGTCGCCAGAAAACTGTTGCCCGTAAAGAAACACATAACTACGAAAGCAGTTATATGCGGTGCTTTATTCGGGGCCCGGGGTCTCAGGGACTCATGTCCAAAGCTGAGAATCCCAAATCCCCGTTTAACTTGGTTAATATTTATAGTGTTCGGTTACGTAACATAATCAACAGAATTGCTAAGCTACATGATTGTTTCCCATTTATAGTTTCTTCAGTTACTGTTGCCAAGATTTGCTTATCATTTACCTAGTTCATCAGATTGTGCTGTACCCAGTTCATCAGATTGTACTGTACCCACTTCATCAGATTGTACTGTACCCAACACCTGCAATTATACCTTCATCTTGTCTACCAAGTATAACCTATTCTAATCAATATAATGTAACAATTCCCCCCTTTGAAAATACTTCAAGTCTTCCAGACTGCAAGGATTTTCATCATCAGTTCCGCAGATTTCCATATTCTTTGGACCGTCTCAAACTGGTGATTGTAGCTGCAATGAATTATTTCCAATGTCTTCATATCTCGGGGGAAGTTCATGATTCTTCCTGGTAACAGCTTTTAAAATTTTCCCCAAGTGTTGCCGTTCCTTATTAACAATATTTTGAATCAAACGCAACACTCCCATAATAGCTAACATAATAATTATAATTATTATACACCATTGAATTAAAGATGCTACCCAACCAGAGATGTTCAATCCAAATGACTTTGCTAAAGCAGCCACCCAATTATGGGCACTTTCTTCTCTTTCTTCCTCAGTTGCACGTTCAATTTGCGTTAGCTGAGACAAATCACGTTCTACCGCGGCTGTAACATTCGGAATATGTACACAACAATGATCAATCTTATCTCGTAAATAACCACATACTCCATGTTCTTTTAGCAACAGCATATCTAATGCCATTCTATTTTGCAGGGTCATTTTTGTGGTTGCCTGTAATTGTAAGTTTATTTCCTTAAATCCTTCTTTAGTCACTCTTGCTAGCCTTTCCGTTTGTCCTAACAACCGGTACAACATTTCTCTATTCCGATAAGTACTAATTGGAGCAAACAATGATTCTAAAGCCCAACCTAACTTCACACCGGATGATGGTTCTTGCCAATCATCATCATCCTTTATTTCTCTCTTCATTATCCATAAATTTTCTAATCTACCCTTAAATGGCGCTTTCTTCCAAATTGGGCAGAGAGTTGGTAACCCTAAAGTTATTTCAGTCACCAACCCATCCAAGGGGAGGTGAGTCGTCCATTGTCCATCACTGGTAACCCAAACTAAATTTCCTGTGCTCCTGATCGTAGTTCTACAATCTATTCCCACTCCGAATTGTATTACAGGTTCACTCATTGAGTATTTAATTCCTCTACAGGCACAACCTGTCCTTAATGCAAGGACCACAGGTGGAAAGGTAACTTCACTTTCGGGGTGTCACAAGTGTATACTTTTGTACAGTTCTAGACTGGGTGTTTTTCAGCTAACTTTCTTTTGCATTGGATTTTCTTGTGTTTCCTGTTGTGGCGCCTGGATTATTTGTATTGGTTGCATTTCGTCTTTTTCCAAATCTTTTAACTCTCTCCTGGCTCTGTTTCTTTTCTGCATAGGTTCTGATTTTGCAGTAACCTCTAATGCCCTTTTTCCATAATCAAAACTCTCTTTAATCCAAACAATACAGGTGTAGTTTCCTACATCTGTCTTACTTACATTTCGCAATGATAAAATCATAGTACCCCTTCGTGTATCACTATCCCATCGGATTGTAAACCCAGTTGACAATTTGGACTCATTCTTCTGCCAATAGCAACTAATGTCTTGGATTGAACTTCTCATATCTCCAACAAAATCACAAGTCAAATTTACATCCATTCGTTCTTCTATATGTACAGTAGCATATGTATGTATTATTTGAGCGAAACCATTACTTAATCCTACCCAGCATAGTATTACCAAGATGTAAATCTCAGTTTTGTAGGAGTGATCATTTTTACCCCCCATTGTGATGGTACCTTCTTCACTCTGGTATAATGAATCCAATTATCAATTCCTGCTACTTTCACAGCGGTAAATGTTATCAATAGCACCAAATAAAGTCCATGCCACTGTTCCTTTAAAGGCTCCGTTTGCCAATTTCGAACATACGCTTGGTCTCCTGGTTGATTCTCCAACGGCAAAGGGCGATTCCAGATGATCGCGGCACGTAAGGCTGTGAGTAATCTGCTTAAAGAAATTATATAACTATAAACATCTTGATCTCCTTGGAGGTGTAAATCTGCACTTCCCATTCCCTTCGTTGGTGCAGTATATGGCTTACCGTACAGAATTTCATAGGGACTTACAGACAACCCTTCTCTAGGTTTTATACGAATTCTCAATAAAGCAAGGGGCAATGCCTGTGGCCATTGGATTTGAGCTTCCTGGCATATCTTTTTAATTTGTCCTTTTAATGTTTGATTCTTCCTTTCTACCTTTCCACTAGATTGTGGCCTCCACGGTGTATGTAAATCCCAGCTAATTCCAAGCATTTCACTAATTTCCTGTACTATTTTAGCTATAAAGTGTGGGCCTCGATCTGAAGAAATTCCTAAAGGTACCCCAAATCTAGGTATGATCTCTTTTAACAAAGTTTTTACTACTTCTCTAGCTTGATTCGTTCTACAGGGAAATGCTTCTAGCCACCCTGAAAAGGTACATACGTATACCAATAAATACTTAAACCCTTTTGATTTAGGTAATTCTGCAAAATCCACTTGCCAATAGTCACCTGGTTCTATTCCCACTTTCAAAGTTCCCATTTGAATTTGTTTTCGTATTACCGGATTATTCTTTAAACATACTGGACACTTCGCATTCACCCCTTTTGCTATTGTTAACATTTGTGCAGATATAATGCTCCGCTTTAAAAACTGCACCAATGCTTCTGCTCCCCAATGGCATTTATTATGTTCAGTTTGTATTATTCGTTTCATAATTGTAGCAGGCACTACTACTTGTCCATTACCTGTTACATACCATCCATGTGAATTCTTCTGTGCCTTTACCAAATCGGCTAATTTTTCATCTTCTTGGGTATAAAAGGGATTTACAGAGAGATGAGCAGTAATCGGGCTTACCTTAGTAGGTATTAGAGCTAATTCAGTCCATACTTGCCGTGCAGCAATTTTGGCTGCCTGGTCTGCCTTCATGTTTCCTTGTGCCACATCGCTGTCATCCCTCTGATGTCCTCGACAATGCATTACAGCCACTTGCTGAGGTAGTACCACAGCCTCTAATAACTGTAAGATCTCGGTTCGATATTTAGTAATACTACCTTGAGCCGTCAACAATCCTCTTTCCTTCCATAAAGCTCCATGTATATGTATTATTCCAAAAGCGTATTTAGAATCTGCCCAAATATTCACCCTCTTATCCGTACTCGGTATTAAAGCCCGAATTAGAGCGACCAGTTCTGCCTTTTGCGCTGACGTTCCTGGCATTAATGCCTTTGCTTCAATTACTTCAAGCTTAGTAACCACAGCATATCCAGAATATCGTGTTCCATTCTCAACAAAGCTGCTACCGTCTGTAAATAATGTCCAGTCAGGATTTACAAGGGGAATATCTTTCAGATCTACCCTACTGGCGTAAGTTTGTTCGATCACCTCAATACAATCATGTTCCAGCTCGCCTTCCTCTATTTTGCTACCTAAAAATTCAGCGGGATTCAAACATGTTGTTATCTTTAAAAATATATCATCCTGTTCTCTCAATATTGCTTGATATTTCAACATTCTACTGGATGACAACCAATGACCCCCCTTTTGTTCCAAAACTGCAATCACCATGTGGGGCACAAATACTTCCATTTTTGTTCCCAATGTCAATTTTCTAGCTTCTTGGACTAACGTTACAGTAGCAGCCACTGCTCGGAGGCAAGAAGGCCATCCGGCACTTACCATATCCAACTGCTTGGAAAAATAGCCCACCGGTCTCTTCCATGATCCAATTCGTTGAGTTAAAACTCCAAGCGCTAGTCGTTGCCGCTCATGTACAAAGAGTTGAAATGTTTTTGTCAAATCAGGCAATCCTAATGCTGGGGCTTCTTGCAGAGCCTGTTTTAAGTCTTGAAAAGCCCTTTTACACTCTAAACTCCAAACTAATTGTGGCTCTTTTAAAGCTGCATACAGTGGTTTGGCTAACAGTCCATAATTCAAAATCCAGAGTCTGCACCACCCTGTCATTCCTAGAAAAGTTCGTAACTCGTGCAAATTTCTAGGTTCAGGGATGGCACAAATCGCTTGTATTCTATTCACCCCCAACCGTCTTTGTCCTTGGGAAATTTCACATCCCAGATATATCACTTTTTCCTGGGCAATTTGGGCTTTTTCCTTAGAAACTCGATAACCGCTCTGTCCCAGTAAATTTAATCACGCAACTGTAACAGTAATGCAGTTTTCATACCTTTCTGTCGCCACGAAAATGTCATCCACATATTGCAACAATAAGTATGCTTTTGATGGTAATTGAAAATATCCTTGCTCCTTCCAATCCTCCAGTTCTCGTGCCAGCTGATTCCCAAATATTGTAGGACTGTTTTTGAAGCCTTGTGGTAACCTGGTCCAGGTCAGCTGTCGTTTTCGTCCTGTATCCGGATTTTCCCATTCAAACGCAAATAATTTCCTACTTTGTAATGCCAATGGGATGCAGAAGAAAGCATCTTTTAAATCAATTACAGAAAAGTATCTAAATTGTTCTGCCACAGATGTTAACAATGTATAAGGATTTGCTACTACTGGATGTATATCTTTAACTATTTCGTTTACAGCTCTTAAATCTTGAACTAACCTATAATCTCCGTTAGGTTTTCTTATAGGAAATATTGGTGTATTATATTCAGATTCACATTCTTCTAACACATTGTGCATCAAAAATTTTGCAATTAATGGTGCTACCCCTTTCCTAGCTTCTAACTGTATAGGATATTGTCTAACTCTTACCGGTTGGACACCTTCTTTCAATTCTACTATGACAGGTTTTGCTGCTTTCGCTAATCCCGGTACTTGTGTCTCCCATACCCATGGTACTACAGCGTTTTCTACCTCTATTGGTATTGTTGTATTAGCTATTTCTTTTACTA
The DNA here is from genome assembly GCF_036417845.1 of Apteryx mantelli. Lineage (NCBI taxonomy): Eukaryota > Metazoa > Chordata > Aves > Apterygiformes > Apterygidae > Apteryx > Apteryx mantelli. The sequence continues at coordinate 43,308 of NW_027118469.1, forward strand.
TAAATATTCTAGCTATTTCTTCCTCAGGTATCTGCAACTTAGCTTTTCCATTTTCAAATATTATTTTAGCATTAAATCTTGACAATAAATCTCGTCCTAACAAAGATGTAGGACAATCCGGTACATAGAGAAATTCATGATCTAATTCTTTACCCCTAAAATTTAGATGCAATGGCCGCAGAAAGGGCCGTTGCTCTGTTTTTCCTGTAGCTCCTACCACAGTTATCATCGTATCTCCTATCTTTCCTAAACAAGTATTTAAAACAGAATAAGTTGCCCCAGTATCTACCAATAATTGTTTCTCTTCCCCATCAATTTCTGTTGTCACTTTTAATCCATCACTTAGTCAGCTACTATGTTGCCCCAAATGTCCTAACATCATTGTTTCTGCCATTGGTGTTCCTCCTACTGAAGTCTGCTGGGCCAAATTCATTTTCACTGGGCACTCATTTTTCCAATGTCCCTGTTGTCTGCAAAACGCACACTGATTTATCCCTAGCTGATTTTGAGGTATTCCCCGCATGCCTCCTACCCTGTATCCTCCTCGACCTCGTCCTCTACTTCTGCCTCTTATTCCTTGATTTACTCGTTGTAACATTGCTAATAATCCTGCCTGATTTCTCTTTGTGGTTTTTTTTTTTTTTTTTCTCCCTATTATTGTACACTTTCCAGCTGATTGCTTCCAAATTACTAAATCTCCTGGGGAAAAAGGAACTTTCCCATATACTTTATCAGTCCCCGAAATTGCCTCTCGTAAAGGGGCTAATAATACTTTACTGTTTTGCTCTTGTTCCTTCCTCCCTTGTCTTGTTCTCTGTGCAATTGGGGTTCGTTGCGCTTGTCTTGGGCATGATGAATGCCCTGGCGAACCCTTCGGTGTTAACTTAATCTGGATCGCTCCAGTATTAATTGATTCTGACGGTTTTACCGCCTTAATACTATCAGTATCACTATCGTCCCCTGCATCTATATCGGACATCACAGGGGCCGTCGGTGATACTAAAAGTGATACCTCCTCTGGCTCTCTTATTGAATTTTGTATTGCCAAACAAGTCATACACTTCTTATTACCTACACATCCTTCACGTTTTGTTTTATCTTTTTTTCGGGATGTACCAACAACATTCCACATTCTCTCTGCATATCTGGATGATTACGTATATCATAAAATAGATCAACATATGGTACTTCATCCCATTTTTCAAGTTCTTAACAATATCTCATTAATGGACCTATAACACCCGGATCTAAACTTCCGTGTTCAGGCCACCGGGGTCCATCATACTCATATTGTGGCCACCAATTCGTACAATAATCTATAAATCGACTTTTACTCATACTCTGAAAATATCCCGCACTTTTCCAATGCTTTAATAAACATCCTAACGGAGAATTATCCGGTATTACCATGGTCTTACACACTCACTCCACACACACACACACACTAAATCTACGGGGTAGAAAACGGAAAGATAGCCTCTGATGGGAAACAAAAGACCAAACCAAACTCACGAGACAGCCACGTATGTCCGTGAGTGCTGGACCTGCGGGGCTTTCGCTCCGTCTGACGGCCAGCGCCTAGGCTTCCACAGACCAGACCTCGAGCTCGTTAGCCCAACCTTGCGTGAATCGCCGTCACGTCTTATTAGGCAGGCACCCGACCAAATATTACAATAAAGCACCTTCGGGCTTACCACTTTGGGACGTCAGGAGCAGCGCAGAGCGGGCGCAGCCGATGGCTCCCCGAGAATTCCTCGGTGCCGGCACGGAGCAAAATCGGAAAGCGAACCGTCAACACTACTCCCGAAGTCCCATCTGGGTCGCCAGAAAACTGTTGCCCGTAAAGAAACACATAACTACGAAAGCAGTTATATGCGGTGCTTTATTCGGGGCCCGGGGTCTCAGGGACTCATGTCCAAAGCTGAGAATCCCAAATCCCCGTTTAACTTGGTTAATATTTATAGTGTTCGGTTACGTAACATAATCAACAGAATTGCTAAGCTACATGATTGTTTCCCATTTATAGTTTCTTCAGTTACTGTTGCCAAGATTTGCTTATCATTTACCTAGTTCATCAGATTGTGCTGTACCCAGTTCATCAGATTGTACTGTACCCACTTCATCAGATTGTACTGTACCCAACACCTGCAATTATACCTTCATCTTGTCTACCAAGTATAACCTATTCTAATCAATATAATGTAACAATTCCCCCCTTTGAAAATACTTCAAGTCTTCCAGACTGCAAGGATTTTCATCATCAGTTCCGCAGATTTCCATATTCTTTGGACCGTCTCAAACTGGTGATTGTAGCTGCAATGAATTATTTCCAATGTCTTCATATCTCGGGGGAAGTTCATGATTCTTCCTGGTAACAGCTTTTAAAATTTTCCCCAAGTGTTGCCGTTCCTTATTAACAATATTTTGAATCAAACGCAACACTCCCATAATAGCTAACATAATAATTATAATTATTATACACCATTGAATTAAAGATGCTACCCAACCAGAGATGTTCAATCCAAATGACTTTGCTAAAGCAGCCACCCAATTATGGGCACTTTCTTCTCTTTCTTCCTCAGTTGCACGTTCAATTTGCGTTAGCTGAGACAAATCACGTTCTACCGCGGCTGTAACATTCGGAATATGTACACAACAATGATCAATCTTATCTCGTAAATAACCACATACTCCATGTTCTTTTAGCAACAGCATATCTAATGCCATTCTATTTTGCAGGGTCATTTTTGTGGTTGCCTGTAATTGTAAGTTTATTTCCTTAAATCCTTCTTTAGTCACTCTTGCTAGCCTTTCCGTTTGTCCTAACAACCGGTACAACATTTCTCTATTCCGATAAGTACTAATTGGAGCAAACAATGATTCTAAAGCCCAACCTAACTTCACACCGGATGATGGTTCTTGCCAATCATCATCATCCTTTATTTCTCTCTTCATTATCCATAAATTTTCTAATCTACCCTTAAATGGCGCTTTCTTCCAAATTGGGCAGAGAGTTGGTAACCCTAAAGTTATTTCAGTCACCAACCCATCCAAGGGGAGGTGAGTCGTCCATTGTCCATCACTTGTAACCCAAACTAAATTTCCTGTGCTCCTGATCGTAGTTCTACAATCTATTCTCACTCCGAATTGTATTACAGGTTCACTCATGGAGTATTTAATTCCTCTACAGGCACAACCTGTCCTTAATGCAAGGACCACAGGTGGAAAGGTAACTTCACTTTCGGGGTGTCACAAGTGTATACTTTTGTACAGTTCTAGACTGGGTGTTTTTCAGCTAACTTTCTTTTGCATTGGATTTTCTTGTGTTTCCTGTTGTGGCGCCTGGATTATTTGTATTGGTTGCATTTCGTCTTTTTCCAAATCTTTTAACTCTCTCCTGGCTCTGTTTCTTTTCTGCATAGGTTCTGATTTTGCAGTAACCTCTAATGCCCTTTTTCCATAATCAAAACTCTCTTTAATCCAAACAATACAGGTGTAGTTTCCTACATCTGTCTTACTTACATTTCGCAATGATAAAATCATAGTACCCCTTCGTGTATCACTATCCCATCGGATTGTAAACCCACTTGACAATTTGGACTCATTCTTCTGCCAATAGCAACTAATGTCTTGGATTGAACTTCTCATATCTCCAACAAAATCACAAGTCAAATTTACATCCATTCGTTCTTCTATATGTACAGTAGCATATGTATGTATTATTTGAGCGAAACCATTACTTAATCCTACCCAGCATAGTATTACCAAGATGTAAATCTCAGTTTTGTAGGAGTGATCATTTTTACCCCCCATTGTGATGGTACCTTCTTCACTCTGGTATAATGAATCCAATTATCAATTCCTGCTACTTTCACAGCGGTAAATGTTATCAATAGCACCAAATAAAGTCCATGCCACTGTTCCTTTAAAGGCTCCGTTTGCCAATTTCGAACATACGCTTGGTCTCCTGGTTGATTCTCCAACGGCAAAGGGCGATTCCAGATGATCGCGGCACGTAAGGCTGTGAGTAATCTGCTTAAAGAAATTATATAACTATAAACATCTTGATCTCCTTGGAGGTGTAAATCTGCACTTCCCATTCCCTTCGTTGGTGCAGTATATGGCTTACCGTACAGAATTTCATAGGGACTTACAGACAACCCTTCTCTAGGTTTTATACGAATTCTCAATAAAGCAAGGGGCAATGCCTGTGGCCATTGGATTTGAGCTTCCTGGCATATCTTTTTAATTTGTCCTTTTAATGTTTGATTCTTCCTTTCTACCTTTCCACTAGATTGTGGCCTCCACGGTGTATGTAAATCCCAGCTAATTCCAAGCATTTCACTAATTTCCTGTACTATTTTAGCTATAAAGTGTGGGCCTCGATCTGAAGAAATTCCTAAAGGTACCCCAAATCTAGGTATGATCTCTTTTAACAAAGTTTTTACTACTTCTCTAGCTTGATTCGTTCTACAGGGAAATGCTTCTAGCCACCCTGAAAAGGTACATACGTATACCAATAAATACTGAAACCCTTTTGATTTAGGTAATTCTGCAAAATCCACTTGCCAATAGTCACCTGGTTCTATTCCCACTTTCAAAGTTCCCATTTGAATTTGTTTTCGTATTACCGGATTATTCTTTAAACATACTGGACACTTCGCATTCACCCCTTTTGCTATTGTTAACATTTGTGCAGATATAATGCTCCGCTTTAAAAACTGCACCAATGCTTCTGCTCCCCAATGGCATTTATTATGTTCAGTTTGTATTATTCGTTTCATAATTGTAGCAGGCACTACTACTTGTCCATTACCTGTTACATACCATCCATGTGAATTCTTCTGTGCCTTTACCAAATCGGCTAATTTTTCATCTTCTTGGGTATAAAAGGGATTTACAGAGAGATGAGCAGTAATCGGGCTTACCTTAGTAGGTATTAGAGCTAATTCAGTCCATACTTGCCGTGCAGCAATTTTGGCTGCCTGGTCTGCCTTCATGTTTCCTTGTGCCACATCGCTGTCATCCCTCTGATGTCCTCGACAATGCATTACAGCCACTTGCTGAGGTAGTACCACAGCCTCTAATAACTGTAAGATCTCGGTTCGATATTTAATAATACTACCTTGAGCCGTCAACAATCCTCTTTCCTTCCATAAAGCTCCATGTATATGTATTATTCCAAAAGCGTATTTAGAATCTGCCCAAATATTCACCCTCTTATCCGTACTCGGTATTAAAGCCCGAATTAGAGCGACCAGTTCTGCCTTTTGCGCTGACGTTCCTGGCATTAATGCCTTTGCTTCAATTACTTCAAGCTTAGTAACCACAGCATATCCAGAATATCGCGTTCCATTCTCAACAAAGCTGCTACCGTCTGTAAATAATGTCCAATCAGGATTTACAAGGGGAATATCTTTCAGATCTACCCTACTGGCGTAAGTTTGTTCGATCACCTCAATACAATCATGTTCCAGCTCGCCTTCCTCTATTTTGCTACCTAAAAATTCAGCGGGATTCAAACATGTTGTTATCTTTAAAAATATATCATCCTGTTCTCTCAATATTGCCTGATATTTCAACATTCTACTGGATGACAACCAATGACCCCCCTTTTGTTCCAAAACTGCAATCACCATGTGGGGCACAAATACTTCCATTTTTGTTCCCAATGTCAATTTTCTAGCTTCTTGGACTAACGTTACAGTAGCAGCCACTGCTCGGAGGCAAGAAGGCCATCCGGCACTTACCATATCCAACTGCTTGGAAAAATAGCCCACCGGTCTCTTCCATGATCCAATTCGTTGAGTTAAAACTCCAAGCGCTAGTCGTTGCCGCTCATGTACAAAGAGTTGAAATGTTTTTGTCAAATCAGGCAATCCTAATGCTGGGGCTTCTTGCAGAGCCTGTTTTAAGTCTTGAAAAGCCCTTTTACACTCTAAACTCCAAACTAATTGTGGCTCTTTTAAAGCTGCATACAGTGGTTTGGCTAACAGTCCATAATTCAAAATCCAGAGTCTGCACCACCCTGTCATTCCTAGAAAAGTTCGTAACTCGTGCAAATTTCTAGGTTCAGGGATGGCACAAATCGCTTGTATTCTATTCACCCCCAACCGTCTTTGTCCTTGGGAAATTTCACATCCCAGATATATCACTTTTTCCCGGGCAATTTGGGCTTTTTCCTTAGAAACTCGATAACCGCTCTGTCCCAGTAAATTTAATCACGCAACTGTAACAGTAATGCAGTTTTCATACCTTTCTGTCGCCACGAAAATGTCATCCACATATTGCAACAATAAGTATGCTTTTGATGGTAATTGAAAATATCCTTGCTCCTTCCAATCCTCCAGTTCTCGTGCCAGCTGATTCCCAAATATTGTAGGACTGTTTTTGAAGCCTTGTGGTAACCTGGTCCAGGTCAGCTGTCGTTTTCGTCCTGTATCCGGATTTTCCCATTCAAACGCAAATAATTTCCTACTTTGTAATGCCAATGGGATGCAGAAGAAAGCATCTTTTAAATCAATTACAGAAAAGTATCTAAATTGTTCTGCCACAGATGTTAACAATGTATAAGGATTTGCTACTACTGGATGTATATCTTTAACTATTTCGTTTACAGCTCTTAAATCTTGAACTAACCTATAATCTCCGTTAGGTTTTCTTATAGGAAATATTGGTGTATTATATTCAGATTCACATTCTTCTAACACATTGTGCATCAAAAATTTTGCAATTAATGGTGCTACCCCTTTCCTAGCTTCTAACTGTATAGGATATTGTCTAACTCTTACCGGTTGGACACCTTCTTTCAATTCTACTAGGACAGGTTTTGCTGCTTTCGCTAATCCCGGTACTTGTGTCTCCCATACCCATGGTACTACAGCGTTTTCTACCTCTATTGGTATTGTTGTATTAGCTATTTCTTTTACTATAAATATTCTAGCTATTTCTTCCTCAGGTATCTGCAACTTAGCTTTTCCATTTTCAAATATTATTTTAGCATTAAATCTTGACAATAAATCTCGTCCTAACAAAGATGTAGGACAATCCGGTACATAGAGAAATTCATGATCTAATTCTTTACCCCTAAAATTTAGATGCAATGGCCGCAGAAAGGGCCGTTGCTCTGTTTTTCCTGTAGCTCCTACCACAGTTATCATCGTATCTCCTATCTTTCCTAAACAAGTATTTAAAACAGAATAAGTTGCCCCAGTATCTACCAATAATTGTTTCTCTTCCCCATCAATTTCTGTTGTCACTTTTAATCCATCACTTAGTCAGCTACTATGTTGCCCCAAATGTCCTAACATCATTGTTTCTGCCATTGGTGTTCCTCCTACTGAAGTCTGCTGGGCCAAATTCATTTTCACTGGGCACTCATTTTTCCAATGTCCCTGTTGTCTGCAAAACGCACACTGATTTATCCCTAGCTGATTTTGAGGTATTCCCCGCATGCCTCCTACCCTGTATCCTCCTCGACCTCGTCCTCTACTTCTGCCTCTTATTCCTTGATTTACTCGTTGTAACATTGCTAATAATCCTGCCTGATTTCTCTTTGTGGGTTTTTTTTTTTTTCCTATTATTGTACACTTTCCAGCTGATTGCTTCCAAATTACTAAATCTCCTGGGGAAAAAGGAACTTTCCCATATACTTTATCAGTCCCCGAAATTGCCTCTCGTAAAGGGGCTAATAATACTTTACTGTTTTGCTCTTGTTCCTTCCTCCCTTGTCTTGTTCTCTGTGCAATTGGGGTTCGTTGCGCTTGTCTTGGGCATGATGAATGCCCTGGCGAACCCTTCGGTGTTAACTTAATCTGGATCGCTCCAGTATTAATTGATTCTGACGGTTTTACCGCCTTAATACTATCAGTATCACTATCGTCCCCTGCATCTATATCGGACATCACAGGGGCCGTCGGTGATGCTAAAAGTGATACCTCCTCTGGCTCTCTTATTGAATTTTGTATTGCCAAACAAGTCATACGCTTCTTATTACCTACACATCCTTCACGTTTTGTTTTATCTTTTTTTCGGGATGTACCAACAACATTCCACATTCTCTCTGCATATCTGGATGATTACGTATATCATAAAATAGATCAACATATGGTACTTCATCCCATTTTTCAAGTTCTTAACAATATCTCATTAATGGACCTATAACACCCGGATCTAAACTTCCGTGTTCAGGCCACCGGGGTCCATCATACTCATATTGTGGCCACCAATTCGTACAATAATCTATAAATCGACTTTTACTCATACTCTGAAAATATCCCGCACTTTTCCAATGCTTTAATAAACATCCTAACGGAGAATTATCCGGTATTACCATGGTCTTACACACTCACTCCACACACACACACTAAATCTACGGGGTAGAAAACGGAAAGATAGCCTCTGATGGGAAACAAAAGACCAAACCAAACTCACGAGACAGCCACGTATGTCCGTGAGTGCTGGACCTGCGGGGCTTTCGCTCCGTCTGACGGCCAGCGCCTAGGCTTCCACAGACCAGACCTCGAGCTCGTTAGCCCAACCTTGCGTGAATCGCCGTCACGTCTTATTAGGCAGGCACCCGACCAAATATTACAATAAAGCACCTTCGGGCTTACCACTTTGGGACGTCAGCAGCAGCGCAGAGCGGGCGCAGCCGATGGCTCCCCGAGAATTCCTCGGTGCCGGCACGGAGCAAAATCGGAAAGCGAACCGTCAACACTACTCCCGAAGTCCCATCTGGGTCGCCAGAAAACTGTTGCCCGTAAAGAAACACATAACTACGAAAGCAGTTATATGCGGTGCTTTATTCAGGGCCCGGGGTCTCAGGGACTCATGTCCAAAGCTGAGAATCCCAAATCCCCGTTTAACTTGGTTAATATTTATAGTGTTCGGTTACGTAACATAATCAACAGAATTGCTAAGCTACATGATTGTTTCCCATTTATAGTTTCTTCAGTTACTGTTGCCAAGATTTGCTTATCATTTACCTAGTTCATCAGATTGTGCTGTACCCAGTTCATCAGATTGTACTGTACCCACTTCATCAGATTGTACTGTACCCAACACCTGCAATTATACCTTCATCTTGTCTACCAAGTATAACCTATTCTAATCAATATAATGTAACAATTCCCCCCTTTGAAAATACTTCAAGTCTTCCAGACTGCAAGGATTTTCATCATCAGTTCCGCAGATTTCCATATTCTTTGGACCGTCTCAAACTGGTGATTGTAGCTGCAATGAATTATTTCCAATGTCTTCATATCTCGGGGGAAGTTCATGATTCTTCCTGGTAACAGCTTTTAAAATTTTCCCCAAGTGTTGCCGTTCCTTATTAACAATATTTTGAATCAAACGCAACACTCCCATAATAGCTAACATAATAATTATAATTATTATACACCATTGAATTAAAGATGCTACCCAACCAGAGATGTTCAATCCAAATGACTTTGCTAAAGCAGCCACCCAATTATGGGCACTTTCTTCTCTTTCTTCCTCAGTTGCACGTTCAATTTGCGTTAGCTGAGACAAATCACGTTCTACCGCGGCTGTAACATTCGGAATATGTACACAACAATGATCAATCTTATCTCGTAAATAACCACATACTCCATGTTCTTTTAGCAACAGCATATCTAATGCCATTCTATTTTGCAGGGTCATTTTTGTGGTTGCCTGTAATTGTAAGTTTATTTCCTTAAATCCTTCTTTAGTCACTCTTGCTAGCCTTTCCGTTTGTCCTAACAACCGGTACAACATTTCTCTATTCCGATAAGTACTAATTGGAGCAAACAATGATTCTAAAGCCCAACCTAACTTCACACCGGATGATGGTTCTTGCCAATCATCATCATCCTTTATTTCTCTCTTCATTATCCATAAATTTTCTAATCTACCCTTAAATGGCGCTTTCTTCCAAATTGGGCAGAGAGTTGGTAACCCTAAAGTTATTTCAGTCACCAACCCATCCAAGGGGAGGTGAGTCGTCCATTGTCCATCACTGGTAACCCAAACTAAATTTCCTGTGCTCCTGATCGTAGTTCTACAATCTATTCCCACTCCGAATTGTATTACAGGTTCACTCATTGAGTATTTAATTCCTCTACAGGCACAACCTGTCCTTAATGCAAGGACCACAGGTGGAAAGGTAACTTCACTTTCGGGGTGTCACAAGTGTATACTTTTGTACAGTTCTAGACTGGGTGTTTTTCAGCTAACTTTCTTTTGCATTGGATTTTCTTGTGTTTCCTGTTGTGGCGCCTGGATTATTTGTATTGGTTGCATTTCGTCTTTTTCCAAATCTTTTAACTCTCTCCTGGCTCTGTTTCTTTTCTGCATAGGTTCTGATTTTGCAGTAACCTCTAATGCCCTTTTTCCATAATCAAAACTCTCTTTAATCCAAACAATACAGGTGTAGTTTCCTACATCTGTCTTACTTACATTTCGCAATGATAAAATCATAGTACCCCTTCGTGTATCACTATCCCATCGGATTGTAAACCCAGTTGACAATTTGGACTCATTCTTCTGCCAATAGCAACTAATGTCTTGGATTGAACTTCTCATATCTCCAACAAAATCACAAGTCAAATTTACATCCATTCGTTCTTCTATATGTACAGTAGCATATGTATGTATTATTTGAGCGAAACCATTACTTAATCCTACCCAGCATAGTATTACCAAGATGTAAATCTCAGTTTTGTAGGAGTGATCATTTTTACCCCCCATTGTGATGGTACCTTCTTCACTCTGGTATAATGAATCCAATTATCAATTCCTGCTACTTTCACAGCGGTAAATGTTATCAATAGCACCAAATAAAGTCCATGCCACTGTTCCTTTAAAGGCTCCGTTTGCCAATTTCGAACATACGCTTGGTCTCCTGGTTGATTCTCCAACGGCAAAGGGCGATTCCAGATGATCGCGGCACGTAAGGCTGTGAGTAATCTGCTTAAAGAAATTATATAACTATAAACATCTTGATCTCCTTGGAGGTGTAAATCTGCACTTCCCATTCCCTTCGTTGGTGCAGTATATGGCTTACCGTACAGAATTTCATAGGGACTTACAGACAACCCTTCTCTAGGTTTTATACGAATTCTCAATAAAGCAAGGGGCAATGCCTGTGGCCATTGGATTTGAGCTTCCTGGCATATCTTTTTAATTTGTCCTTTTAATGTTTGATTCTTCCTTTCTACCTTTCCACTAGATTGTGGCCTCCACGGTGTATGTAAATCCCAGCTAATTCCAAGCATTTCACTAATTTCCTGTACTATTTTAGCTATAAAGTGTGGGCCTCGATCTGAAGAAATTCCTAAAGGTACCCCAAATCTAGGTATGATCTCTTTTAACAAAGTTTTTACTACTTCTCTAGCTTGATTCGTTCTACAGGGAAATGCTTCTAGCCACCCTGAAAAGGTACATACGTATACCAATAAATACTGAAACCCTTTTGATTTAGGTAATTCTGCAAAATCCACTTGCCAATAGTCACCTGGTTCTATTCCCACTTTCAAAGTTCCCATTTGAATTTGTTTTCGTATTACCGGATTATTCTTTAAACATACTGGACACTTCGCATTCACCCCTTTTGCTATTGTTAACATTTGTGCAGATATAATGCTCCGCTTTAAAAACTGCACCAATGCTTCTGCTCCCCAATGGCATTTATTATGTTCAGTTTGTATTATTCGTTTCATAATTGTAGCAGGCACTACTACTTGTCCATTACCTGTTACATACCATCCATGTGAATTCTTCTGTGCCTTTACCAAATCGGCTAATTTTTCATCTTCTTGGGTATAAAAGGGATTTACAGAGAGATGAGCAGTAATCGGGCTTACCTTAGTAGGTATTAGAGCTAATTCAGTCCATACTTGCCGTGCAGCAATTTTGGCTGCCTGGTCTGCCTTCATGTTTCCTTGTGCCACATCGCTGTCATCCCTCTGATGTCCTCGACAATGCATTACAGCCACTTGCTGAGGTAGTACCACAGCCTCTAATAACTGTAAGATCTCGGTTCGATATTTAATAATACTACCTTGAGCCGTCAACAATCCTCTTTCCTTCCATAAAGCTCCATGTATATGTATTATTCCAAAAGCGTATTTAGAATCTGCCCAAATATTCACCCTCTTATCCGTACTCGGTATTAAAGCCCGAATTAGAGCGACCAGTTCTGCCTTTTGCGCTGACGTTCCTGGCATTAATGCCTTTGCTTCAATTACTTCAAGCTTAGTAACCACAGCATATCCAGAATATCGCGTTCCATTCTCAACAAAGCTGCTACCGTCTGTAAATAATGTCCAATCAGGATTTACAAGGGGAATATCTTTCAGATCTACCCTACTGGCGTAAGTTTGTTCGATCACCTCAATACAATCATGTTCCAGCTCGCCTTCCTCTATTTTGCTACCTAAAAATTCAGCGGGATTCAAACATGTTGTTATCTTTAAAAATATATCATCCTGTTCTCTCAATATTGCCTGATATTTCAACATTCTACTGGATGACAACCAATGACCCCCCTTTTGTTCCAAAACTGCAATCACCATGTGGGGCACAAATACTTCCATTTTTGTTCCCAATGTCAATTTTCTAGCTTCTTGGACTAACGTTACAGTAGCAGCCACTGCTCGGAGGCAAGAAGGCCATCCGGCACTTACCATATCCAACTGCTTGGAAAAATAGCCCACCGGTCTCTTCCATGATCCAATTCGTTGAGTTAAAACTCCAAGCGCTAGTCGTTGCCGCTCATGTACAAAGAGTTGAAATGTTTTTGTCAAATCAGGCAATCCTAATGCTGGGGCTTCTTGCAGAGCCTGTTTTAAGTCTTGAAAAGCCCTTTTACACTCTAAACTCCAAACTAATTGTGGCTCTTTTAAAGCTGCATACAGTGGTTTGGCTAACAGTCCATAATTCAAAATCCAGAGTCTGCACCACCCTGTCATTCCTAGAAAAGTTCGTAACTCGTGCAAATTTCTAGGTTCAGGGATGGCACAAATCGCTTGTATTCTATTCACCCCCAACCGTCTTTGTCCTTGGGAAATTTCACATCCCAGATATATCACTTTTTCCCGGGCAATTTGGGCTTTTTCCTTAGAAACTCGATAACCGCTCTGTCCCAGTAAATTTAATCACGCAACTGTAACAGTAATGCAGTTTTCATACCTTTCTGTCGCCACGAAAATGTCATCCACATATTGCAACAATAAGTATGCTTTTGATGGTAATTGAAAATATCCTTGCTCCTTCCAATCCTCCAGTTCTCGTGCCAGCTGATTCCCAAATATTGTAGGACTGTTTTTGAAGCCTTGTGGTAACCTGGTCCAGGTCAGCTGTCGTTTTCGTCCTGTATCCGGATTTTCCCATTCAAACGCAAATAATTTCCTACTTTGTAATGCCAATGGGATGCAGAAGAAAGCATCTTTTAAATCAATTACAGAAAAGTATCTAAATTGTTCTGCCACAGATGTTAACAATGTATAAGGATTTGCTACTACTGGATGTATATCTTTAACTATTTCGTTTACAGCTCTTAAATCTTGAACTAACCTATAATCTCCGTTAGGTTTTCTTATAGGAAATATTGGTGTATTATATTCAGATTCACATTCTTCTAACACATTGTGCATCAAAAATTTTGCAATTAATGGTGCTACCCCTTTCCTAGCTTCTAACTGTATAGGATATTGTCTAACTCTTACCGGTTGGACACCTTCTTTCAATTCTACTAGGACAGGTTTTGCTGCTTTCGCTAATCCCGGTACTTGTGTCTCCCATACCCATGGTACTACAGCGTTTTCTACCTCTATTGGTATTGTTGTATTAGCTATTTCTTTTACTATAAATATTCTAGCTATTTCTTCCTCAGGTATCTGCAACTTAGCTTTTCCATTTTCAAATATTATTTTAGCATTAAATCTTGACAATAAATCTCGTCCTAACAAAGATGTAGGACAATCCGGTACATAGAGAAATTCATGATCTAATTCTTTACCCCTAAAATTTAGATGCAATGGCCGCAGAAAGGGCCGTTGCTCTGTTTTTCCTGTAGCTCCTACCACAGTTATCATCGTATCTCCTATCTTTCCTAAACAAGTATTTAAAACAGAATAAGTTGCCCCAGTATCTACCAATAATTGTTTCTCTTCCCCATCAATTTCTGTTGTCACTTTTAATCCATCACTTAGTCAGCTACTATGTTGCCCCAAATGTCCTAACATCATTGTTTCTGCCATTGGTGTTCCTCCTACTGAAGTCTGCTGGGCCAAATTCATTTTCACTGGGCACTCATTTTTCCAATGTCCCTGTTGTCTGCAAAACGCACACTGATTTATCCCTAGCTGATTTTGAGGTATTCCCCGCATGCCTCCTACCCTGTATCCTCCTCGACCTCGTCCTCTACTTCTGCCTCTTATTCCTTGATTTACTCGTTGTAACATTGCTAATAATCCTGCCTGATTTCTCTTTGTGGGTTTTTTTTTTTTTCCTATTATTGTACACTTTCCAGCTGATTGCTTCCAAATTACTAAATCTCCTGGGGAAAAAGGAACTTTCCCATATACTTTATCAGTCCCCGAAATTGCCTCTCGTAAAGGGGCTAATAATACTTTACTGTTTTGCTCTTGTTCCTTCCTCCCTTGTCTTGTTCTCTGTGCAATTGGGGTTCGTTGCGCTTGTCTTGGGCATGATGAATGCCCTGGCGAACCCTTCGGTGTTAACTTAATCTGGATCGCTCCAGTATTAATTGATTCTGACGGTTTTACCGCCTTAATACTATCAGTATCACTATCGTCCCCTGCATCTATATCGGACATCACAGGGGCCGTCGGTGATGCTAAAAGTGATACCTCCTCTGGCTCTCTTATTGAATTTTGTATTGCCAAACAAGTCATACGCTTCTTATTACCTACACATCCTTCACGTTTTGTTTTATCTTTTTTTCGGGATGTACCAACAACATTCCACATTCTCTCTGCATATCTGGATGATTACGTATATCATAAAATAGATCAACATATGGTACTTCATCCCATTTTTCAAGTTCTTAACAATATCTCATTAATGGACCTATAACACCCGGATCTAAACTTCCGTGTTCAGGCCACCGGGGTCCATCATACTCATATTGTGGCCACCAATTCGTACAATAATCTATAAATCGACTTTTACTCATACTCTGAAAATATCCCGCACTTTTCCAATGCTTTAATAAACATCCTAACGGAGAATTATCCGGTATTACCATGGTCTTACACACTCACTCCACACACACACACTAAATCTACGGGGTAGAAAACGGAAAGATAGCCTCTGATGGGAAACAAAAGACCAAACCAAACTCACGAGACAGCCACGTATGTCCGTGAGTGCTGGACCTGCGGGGCTTTCGCTCCGTCTGACGGCCAGCGCCTAGGCTTCCACAGACCAGACCTCGAGCTCGTTAGCCCAACCTTGCGTGAATCGCCGTCACGTCTTATTAGGCAGGCACCCGACCAAATATTACAATAAAGCACCTTCGGGCTTACCACTTTGGGACGTCAGCAGCAGCGCAGAGCGGGCGCAGCCGATGGCTCCCCGAGAATTCCTCGGTGCCGGCACGGAGCAAAATCGGAAAGCGAACCGTCAACACTACTCCCGAAGTCCCATCTGGGTCGCCAGAAAACTGTTGCCCGTAAAGAAACACATAACTACGAAAGCAGTTATATGCGGTGCTTTATTCAGGGCCCGGGGTCTCAGGGACTCATGTCCAAAGCTGAGAATCCCAAATCCCCGTTTAACTTGGTTAATATTTATAGTGTTCGGTTACGTAACATAATCAACAGAATTGCTAAGCTACATGATTGTTTCCCATTTATAGTTTCTTCAGTTACTGTTGCCAAGATTTGCTTATCATTTACCTAGTTCATCAGATTGTGCTGTACCCAGTTCATCAGATTGTACTGTACCCACTTCATCAGATTGTACTGTACCCAACACCTGCAATTATACCTTCATCTTGTCTACCAAGTATAACCTATTCTAATCAATATAATGTAACAATTCCCCCCTTTGAAAATACTTCAAGTCTTCCAGACTGCAAGGATTTTCATCATCAGTTCCGCAGATTTCCATATTCTTTGGACCGTCTCAAACTGGTGATTGTAGCTGCAATGAATTATTTCCAATGTCTTCATATCTCGGGGGAAGTTCATGATTCTTCCTGGTAACAGCTTTTAAAATTTTCCCCAAGTGTTGCCGTTCCTTATTAACAATATTTTGAATCAAACGCAACACTCCCATAATAGCTAACATAATAATTATAATTATTATACACCATTGAATTAAAGATGCTACCCAACCAGAGATGTTCAATCCAAATGACTTTGCTAAAGCAGCCACCCAATTATGGGCACTTTCTTCTCTTTCTTCCTCAGTTGCACGTTCAATTTGCGTTAGCTGAGACAAATCACGTTCTACCGCGGCTGTAACATTCGGAATATGTACACAACAATGATCAATCTTATCTCGTAAATAACCACATACTCCATGTTCTTTTAGCAACAGCATATCTAATGCCATTCTATTTTGCAGGGTCATTTTTGTGGTTGCCTGTAATTGTAAGTTTATTTCCTTAAATCCTTCTTTAGTCACTCTTGCTAGCCTTTCCGTTTGTCCTAACAACCGGTACAACATTTCTCTATTCCGATAAGTACTAATTGGAGCAAACAATGATTCTAAAGCCCAACCTAACTTCACACCGGATGATGGTTCTTGCCAATCATCATCATCCTTTATTTCTCTCTTCATTATCCATAAATTTTCTAATCTACCCTTAAATGGCGCTTTCTTCCAAATTGGGCAGAGAGTTGGTAACCCTAAAGTTATTTCAGTCACCAACCCATCCAAGGGGAGGTGAGTCGTCCATTGTCCATCACTGGTAACCCAAACTAAATTTCCTGTGCTCCTGATCGTAGTTCTACAATCTATTCCCACTCCGAATTGTATTACAGGTTCACTCATTGAGTATTTAATTCCTCTACAGGCACAACCTGTCCTTAATGCAAGGACCACAGGTGGAAAGGTAACTTCACTTTCGGGGTGTCACAAGTGTATACTTTTGTACAGTTCTAGACTGGGTGTTTTTCAGCTAACTTTCTTTTGCATTGGATTTTCTTGTGTTTCCTGTTGTGGCGCCTGGATTATTTGTATTGGTTGCATTTCGTCTTTTTCCAAATCTTTTAACTCTCTCCTGGCTCTGTTTCTTTTCTGCATAGGTTCTGATTTTGCAGTAACCTCTAATGCCCTTTTTCCATAATCAAAACTCTCTTTAATCCAAACAATACAGGTGTAGTTTCCTACATCTGTCTTACTTACATTTCGCAATGATAAAATCATAGTACCCCTTCGTGTATCACTATCCCATCGGATTGTAAACCCAGTTGACAATTTGGACTCATTCTTCTGCCAATAGCAACTAATGTCTTGGATTGAACTTCTCATATCTCCAACAAAATCACAAGTCAAATTTACATCCATTCGTTCTTCTATATGTACAGTAGCATATGTATGTATTATTTGAGCGAAACCATTACTTAATCCTACCCAGCATAGTATTACCAAGATGTAAATCTCAGTTTTGTAGGAGTGATCATTTTTACCCCCCATTGTGATGGTACCTTCTTCACTCTGGTATAATGAATCCAATTATCAATTCCTGCTACTTTCACAGCGGTAAATGTTATCAATAGCACCAAATAAAGTCCATGCCACTGTTCCTTTAAAGGCTCCGTTTGCCAATTTCGAACATACGCTTGGTCTCCTGGTTGATTCTCCAACGGCAAAGGGCGATTCCAGATGATCGCGGCACGTAAGGCTGTGAGTAATCTGCTTAAAGAAATTATATAACTATAAACATCTTGATCTCCTTGGAGGTGTAAATCTGCACTTCCCATTCCCTTCGTTGGTGCAGTATATGGCTTACCGTACAGAATTTCATAGGGACTTACAGACAACCCTTCTCTAGGTTTTATACGAATTCTCAATAAAGCAAGGGGCAATGCCTGTGGCCATTGGATTTGAGCTTCCTGGCATATCTTTTTAATTTGTCCTTTTAATGTTTGATTCTTCCTTTCTACCTTTCCACTAGATTGTGGCCTCCACGGTGTATGTAAATCCCAGCTAATTCCAAGCATTTCACTAATTTCCTGTACTATTTTAGCTATAAAGTGTGGGCCTCGATCTGAAGAAATTCCTAAAGGTACCCCAAATCTAGGTATGATCTCTTTTAACAAAGTTTTTACTACTTCTCTAGCTTGATTCGTTCTACAGGGAAATGCTTCTAGCCACCCTGAAAAGGTACATACGTATACCAATAAATACTGAAACCCTTTTGATTTAGGTAATTCTGCAAAATCCACTTGCCAATAGTCACCTGGTTCTATTCCCACTTTCAAAGTTCCCATTTGAATTTGTTTTCGTATTACCGGATTATTCTTTAAACATACTGGACACTTCGCATTCACCCCTTTTGCTATTGTTAACATTTGTGCAGATATAATGCTCCGCTTTAAAAACTGCACCAATGCTTCTGCTCCCCAATGGCATTTATTATGTTCAGTTTGTATTATTCGTTTCATAATTGTAGCAGGCACTACTACTTGTCCATTACCTGTTACATACCATCCATGTGAATTCTTCTGTGCCTTTACCAAATCGGCTAATTTTTCATCTTCTTGGGTATAAAAGGGATTTACAGAGAGATGAGCAGTAATCGGGCTTACCTTAGTAGGTATTAGAGCTAATTCAGTCCATACTTGCCGTGCAGCAATTTTGGCTGCCTGGTCTGCCTTCATGTTTCCTTGTGCCACATCGCTGTCATCCCTCTGATGTCCTCGACAATGCATTACAGCCACTTGCTGAGGTAGTACCACAGCCTCTAATAACTGTAAGATCTCGGTTCGATATTTAATAATACTACCTTGAGCCGTCAACAATCCTCTTTCCTTCCATAAAGCTCCATGTATATGTATTATTCCAAAAGCGTATTTAGAATCTGCCCAAATATTCACCCTCTTATCCGTACTCGGTATTAAAGCCCGAATTAGAGCGACCAGTTCTGCCTTTTGCGCTGACGTTCCTGGCATTAATGCCTTTGCTTCAATTACTTCAAGCTTAGTAACCACAGCATATCCAGAATATCGCGTTCCATTCTCAACAAAGCTGCTACCGTCTGTAAATAATGTCCAGTCAGGATTTACAAGGGGAATATCTTTCAGATCTACCCTACTGGCGTAAGTTTGTTCGATCACCTCAATACAATCATGTTCCAGCTCGCCTTCCTCTATTTTGCTACCTAAAAATTCAGCGGGATTCAAACATGTTGTTATCTTTAAAAATATATCATCCTGTTCTCTCAATATTGCCTGATATTTCAACATTCTACTGGATGACAACCAATGACCCCCCTTTTGTTCCAAAACTGCAATCACCATGTGGGGCACAAATACTTCCATTTTTGTTCCCAATGTCAATTTTCTAGCTTCTTGGACTAACATTACAGTAGCAGCCACTGCTCGGAGGCAAGAAGGCCATCCGGCACTTACCATATCCAACTGCTTGGAAAAATAGCCCACCGGTCTCTTCCATGATCCAATTTGTTGAGTTAAAACTCCAAGCGCTAGTCGTTGCCGCTCATGTACAAAGAGTTGAAATGTTTTTGTCAAATCAGGCAATCCTAATGCTGGGGCTTCTTGCAGAGCCTGTTTTAAGTCTTGAAAAGCCCTTTTACACTCTAAACTCCAAACTAATTGTGGCTCTTTTAAAGCTGCATACAGTGGTTTGGCTAACAGTCCATAATTCAAAATCCAGAGTCTGCACCACCCTGTCATTCCTAGAAAAGTTCGTAACTCGTGCAAATTTCTAGGTTCAGGGATGGCACAAATCGCTTGTATTCTATTCACCCCCAACCGTCTTTGTCCTTGGGAAATTTCACATCCCAGATATATCACTTTTTCCCGGGCAATTTGGGCTTTTTCCTTAGAAACTCGATAACCGCTCTGTCCCAGTAAATTTAATCACGCAACTGTAACAGTAATGCAGTTTTCATACCTTTCTGTCGCCACGAAAATGTCATCCACATATTGCAACAATAAGTATGCTTTTGATGGTAATTGAAAATATCCTTGCTCCTTCCAATCCTCCAGTTCTCGTGCCAGCTGATTCCCAAATATTGTAGGACTGTTTTTGAAGCCTTGTGGTAACCTGGTCCAGGTCAGCTGTCGTTTTCGTCCTGTATCCGGATTTTCCCATTCAAACGCAAATAATTTCCTACTTTGTAATGCCAATGGGATGCAGAAGAAAGCATCTTTTAAATCAATTACAGAAAAGTATCTAAATTGTTCTGCCACAGATGTTAACAATGTATAAGGATTTGCTACTACTGGATGTATATCTTTAACTATTTCGTTTACAGCTCTTAAATCTTGAACTAACCTATAATCTCCGTTAGGTTTTCTTATAGGAAATATTGGTGTATTATATTCAGATTCACATTCTTCTAACACATTGTGCATCAAAAATTTTGCAATTAATGGTGCTACCCCTTTCCTAGCTTCTAACTGTATAGGATATTGTCTAACTCTTACCGGTTGGACACCTTCTTTCAATTCTACTAGGACAGGTTTTGCTGCTTTCGCTAATCCCGGTACTTGTGTCTCCCATACCCATGGTACTACAGCGTTTTCTACCTCTATTGGTATTGTTGTATTAGCTATTTCTTTTACTATAAATATTCTAGCTATTTCTTCCTCAGGTATCTGCAACTTAGCTTTTCCATTTTCAAATATTATTTTAGCATTAAATCTTGACAATAAATCTCGTCCTAACAAAGATGTAGGACAATCCGGTACATAGAGAAATTCATGATCTAATTCTTTACCCCTAAAATTTAGATGCAATGGCCGCAGAAAGGGCCGTTGCTCTGTTTTTCCTGTAGCTCCTACCACAGTTATCATCGTATCTCCTATCTTTCCTAAACAAGTATTTAAAACAGAATAAGTTGCCCCAGTATCTACCAATAATTGTTTCTCTTCCCCATCAATTTCTGTTGTCACTTTTAATCCATCACTTAGTCAGCTACTATGTTGCCCCAAATGTCCTAACATCATTGTTTCTGCCATTGGTGTTCCTCCTACTGAAGTCTGCTGGGCCAAATTCATTTTCACTGGGCACTCATTTTTCCAATGTCCCTGTTGTCTGCAAAACGCACACTGATTTATCCCTAGCTGATTTTGAGGTATTCCCCGCATGCCTCCTACCCTGTATCCTCCTCGACCTCGTCCTCTACTTCTGCCTCTTATTCCTTGATTTACTCGTTGTAACATTGCTAATAATCCTGCCTGATTTCTCTTTGTGGGTTTTTTTTTTTTCCTATTATTGTACACTTTCCAGCTGATTGCTTCCAAATTACTAAATCTCCTGGGGAAAAAGGAACTTTCCCATATACTTTATCAGTCCCCGAAATTGCCTCTCGTAAAGGGGCTAATAATACTTTACTGTTTTGCTCTTGTTCCTTCCTCCCTTGTCTTGTTCTCTGTGCAATTGGGGTTCGTTGCGCTTGTCTTGGGCATGATGAATGCCCTGGCGAACCCTTCGGTGTTAACTTAATCTGGATCGCTCCAGTATTAATTGATTCTGACGGTTTTACCGCCTTAATACTATCAGTATCACTATCGTCCCCTGCATCTATATCGGACATCACAGGGGCCGTCGGTGATGCTAAAAGTGATACCTCCTCTGGCTCTCTTATTGAATTTTGTATTGCCAAACAAGTCATACGCTTCTTATTACCTACACATCCTTCACGTTTTGTTTTATCTTTTTTTCGGGATGTACCAACAACATTCCACATTCTCTCTGCATATCTGGATGATTACGTATATCATAAAATAGATCAACATATGGTACTTCATCCCATTTTTCAAGTTCTTAACAATATCTCATTAATGGACCTATAACACCCGGATCTAAACTTCCGTGTTCAGGCCACCGGGGTCCATCATACTCATATTGTGGCCACCAATTCGTACAATAATCTATAAATCGACTTTTACTCATACTCTGAAAATATCCCGCACTTTTCCAATGCTTTAATAAACATCCTAACGGAGAATTATCCGGTATTACCATGGTCTTACACACTCACTCCACACACACACACTAAATCTACGGGGTAGAAAACGGAAAGATAGCCTCTGATGGGAAACAAAAGACCAAACCAAACTCACGAGACAGCCACGTATGTCCGTGAGTGCTGGACCTGCGGGGCTTTCGCTCCGTCTGACGGCCAGCGCCTAGGCTTCCACAGACCAGACCTCGAGCTCGTTAGCCCAACCTTGCGTGAATCGCCGTCACGTCTTATTAGGCAGGCACCCGACCAAATATTACAATAAAGCACCTTCGGGCTTACCACTTTGGGACGTCAGCAGCAGCGCAGAGCGGGCGCAGCCGATGGCTCCCCGAGAATTCCTCGGTGCCGGCACGGAGCAAAATCGGAAAGCGAACCGTCAACACTACTCCCGAAGTCCCATCTGGGTCGCCAGAAAACTGTTGCCCGTAAAGAAACACATAACTACGAAAGCAGTTATATGCGGTGCTTTATTCAGGGCCCGGGGTCTCAGGGACTCATGTCCAAAGCTGAGAATCCCAAATCCCCGTTTAACTTGGTTAATATTTATAGTGTTCGGTTACGTAACATAATCAACAGAATTGCTAAGCTACATGATTGTTTCCCATTTATAGTTTCTTCAGTTACTGTTGCCAAGATTTGCTTATCATTTACCTAGTTCATCAGATTGTGCTGTACCCAGTTCATCAGATTGTACTGTACCCACTTCATCAGATTGTACTGTACCCAACACCTGCAATTATACCTTCATCTTGTCTACCAAGTATAACCTATTCTAATCAATATAATGTAACAATTCCCCCCTTTGAAAATACTTCAAGTCTTCCAGACTGCAAGGATTTTCATCATCAGTTCCGCAGATTTCCATATTCTTTGGACCGTCTCAAACTGGTGATTGTAGCTGCAATGAATTATTTCCAATGTCTTCATATCTCGGGGGAAGTTCATGATTCTTCCTGGTAACAGCTTTTAAAATTTTCCCCAAGTGTTGCCGTTCCTTATTAACAATATTTTGAATCAAACGCAACACTCCCATAATAGCTAACATAATAATTATAATTATTATACACCATTGAATTAAAGATGCTACCCAACCAGAGATGTTCAATCCAAATGACTTTGCTAAAGCAGCCACCCAATTATGGGCACTTTCTTCTCTTTCTTCCTCAGTTGCACGTTCAATTTGCGTTAGCTGAGACAAATCACGTTCTACCGCGGCTGTAACATTCGGAATATGTACACAACAATGATCAATCTTATCTCGTAAATAACCACATACTCCATGTTCTTTTAGCAACAGCATATCTAATGCCATTCTATTTTGCAGGGTCATTTTTGTGGTTGCCTGTAATTGTAAGTTTATTTCCTTAAATCCTTCTTTAGTCACTCTTGCTAGCCTTTCCGTTTGTCCTAACAACCGGTACAACATTTCTCTATTCCGATAAGTACTAATTGGAGCAAACAATGATTCTAAAGCCCAACCTAACTTCACACCGGATGATGGTTCTTGCCAATCATCATCATCCTTTATTTCTCTCTTCATTATCCATAAATTTTCTAATCTACCCTTAAACGGCGCTTTCTTCCAAATTGGGCAGAGAGTTGGTAACCCTAAAGTTATTTCAGTCACCAACCCATCCAAGGGGAGGTGAGTCGTCCATTGTCCATCACTGGTAACCCAAACTAAATTTCCTGTGCTCCTGATCGTAGTTCTACAATCTATTCTCACTCCGAATTGTATTACAGGTTCACTCATTGAGTATTTAATTCCTCTACAGGCACAACCTGTCCTTAATGCAAGGACCACAGGTGGAAAGGTAACTTCACTTTCGGGGTGTCACAAGTGTATACTTTTGTACAGTTCTAGACTGGGTGTTTTTCAGCTAACTTTCTTTTGCATTGGATTTTCTTGTGTTTCCTGTTGTGGCGCCTGGATTATTTGTATTGGTTGCATTTCGTCTTTTTCCAAATCTTTTAACTCTCTCCTGGCTCTGTTTCTTTTCTGCATAGGTTCTGATTTTGCAGTAACCTCTAATGCCCTTTTTCCATAATCAAAACTCTCTTTAATCCAAACAATACAGGTGTAGTTTCCTACATCTGTCTTACTTACATTTCGCAATGATAAAATCATAGTACCCCTTCGTGTATCACTATCCCATCGGACTGTAAACCCAGTTGACAATTTGGACTCATTCTTCTGCCAATAGCAACTAATGTCTTGGATTGAACTTCTCATATCTCCAACAAAATCACAAGTCAAATTTACATCCATTCGTTCTTCTATATGTACAGTAGCATATGTATGTATTATTTGAGCGAAACCATTACTTAATCCTACCCAGCATAGTATTACCAAGATGTAAATCTCAGTTTTGTAGGAGTGATCATTTTTACCCCCCATTGTGATGGTACCTTCTTCACTCTGGTATAATGAATCCAATTATCAATTCCTGCTACTTTCACAGCGGTAAATGTTATCAATAGCACCAAATAAAGTCCATGCCACTGTTCCTTTAAAGGCTCCGTTTGCCAATTTCGAACATACGCTTGGTCTCCTGGTTGATTCTCCAACGGCAAAGGGCGATTCCAGATGATCGCGGCACGTAAGGCTGTGAGTAATCTGCTTAAAGAAATTATATAACTATAAACATCTTGATCTCCTTGGAGGTGTAAATCTGCACTTCCCATTCCCTTCGTTGGTGCAGTATATGGCTTACCGTACAGAATTTCATAGGGACTTACAGACAACCCTTCTCTAGGTTTTATACGAATTCTCAATAAAGCAAGGGGCAATGCCTGTGGCCATTGGATTTGAGCTTCCTGGCATATCTTTTTAATTTGTCCTTTTAATGTTTGATTCTTCCTTTCTACCTTTCCACTAGATTGTGGCCTCCACGGTGTATGTAAATCCCAGCTAATTCCAAGCATTTCACTAATTTCCTGTACTATTTTAGCTATAAAGTGTGGGCCTCGATCTGAAGAAATTCCTAAAGGTACCCCAAATCTAGGTATGATCTCTTTTAACAAAGTTTTTACTACTTCTCTAGCTTGATTCGTTCTACAGGGAAATGCTTCTAGCCACCCTGAAAAGGTACATACGTATACCAATAAATACTTAAACCCTTTTGATTTAGGTAATTCTGCAAAATCCACTTGCCAATAGTCACCTGGTTCTATTCCCACTTTCAAAGTTCCCATTTGAATTTGTTTTCGTATTACCGGATTATTCTTTAAACATACTGGACACTTCGCATTCACCCCTTTTGCTATTGTTAACATTTGTGCAGATATAATGCTCCGCTTTAAAAACTGCACCAATGCTTCTGCTCCCCAATGGCATTTATTATGTTCAGTTTGTATTATTCGTTTCATAATTGTAGCAGGCACTACTACTTGTCCATTACCTGTTACATACCATCCATGTGAATTCTTCTGTGCCTTTACCAAATCGGCTAATTTTTCATCTTCTTGGGTATAAAAGGGATTTACAGAGAGATGAGCAGTAATCGGGCTTACCTTAGTAGGTATTAGAGCTAATTCAGTCCATACTTGCCGTGCAGCAATTTTGGCTGCCTGGTCTGCCTTCATGTTTCCTTGTGCCACATCGCTGTCATCCCTCTGATGTCCTCGACAATGCATTACAGCCACTTGCTGAGGTAGTACCACAGCCTCTAATAACTGTAAGATCTCGGTTCGATATTTAATAATACTACCTTGAGCCGTCAACAATCCTCTTTCCTTCCATAAAGCTCCATGTATATGTATTATTCCAAAAGCGTATTTAGAATCTGTCCAAATATTCACTCTCTTATCCGTACTCGGTATTAAAGCCCGAATTAGAGCGACCAGTTCTGCCTTTTGCGCTGACGTTCCTGGCATTAATGCCTTTGCTTCAATTACTTCAAGCTTAGTAACCACAGCATATCCAGAATATCGTGTTCCATTCTCAACAAAGCTGCTACCGTCTGTAAATAATGTCCAATCAGGATTTACAAGGGGAATATCTTTCAGATCTACCCTACTGGCGTAAGTTTGTTCGATCACCTCAATACAATCATGTTCCAGCTCGCCTTCCTCTATTTTGCTACCTAAAAATTCAGCGGGATTCAAACATGTTGTTATCTTTAAAAATATATCATCCTGTTCTCTCAATATTGCTTGATATTTCAACATTCTACTGGATGACAACCAATGACCCCCCTTTTGTTCCAAAACTGCAATCACCATGTGGGGCACAAATACTTCCATTTTTGTTCCCAATGTCAATTTTCTAGCTTCTTGGACTAACATTACAGTAGCAGCCACTGCTCGGAGGCAAGAAGGCCATCCGGCACTTACCATATCCAACTGCTTGGAAAAATAGCCCACCGGTCTCTTCCATGATCCAATTCGTTGAGTTAAAACTCCAAGCGCTAGTCGTTGCCGCTCATGTACAAAGAGTTGAAATGTTTTTGTCAAATCAGGCAATCCTAATGCTGGGGCTTCTTGCAGAGCCTGTTTTAAGTCTTGAAAAGCCCTTTTACACTCTAAACTCCAAACTAATTGTGGCTCTTTTAAAGCTGCATACAGTGGTTTGGCTAACAGTCCATAATTCAAAATCCAGAGTCTGCACCACCCTGTCATTCCTAGAAAAGTTCGTAACTCGTGCAAATTTCTAGGTTCAGGGATGGCACAAATCGCTTGTATTCTATTCACCCCCAACCGTCTTTGTCCTTGGGAAATTTCACATCCCAGATATATCACTTTTTCCCGGGCAATTTGGGCTTTTTCCTTAGAAACTCGATAACCGCTCTGTCCCAGTAAATTTAATCACGCAACTGTAACAGTAATGCAGTTTTCATACCTTTCTGTCGCCACGAAAATGTCATCCACATATTGCAACAATAAGTATGCTTTTGATGGTAATTGAAAATATCCTTGCTCCTTCCAATCCTCCAGTTCTCGTGCCAGCTGATTCCCAAATATTGTAGGACTGTTTTTGAAGCCTTGTGGTAACCTGGTCCAGGTCAGCTGTCGTTTTCGTCCTGTATCCGGATTTTCCCATTCAAACGCAAATAATTTCCTACTTTGTAATGCCAATGGGATGCAGAAGAAAGCATCTTTTAAATCAATTACAGAAAAGTATCTAAATTGTTCTGCCACAGATGTTAACAATGTATAAGGATTTGCTACTACTGGATGTATATCTTTAACTATTTCGTTTACAGCTCTTAAATCTTGAACTAACCTATAATCTCCGTTAGGTTTTCTTATAGGAAATATTGGTGTATTATATTCAGATTCACATTCTTCTAACACATTGTGCATCAAAAATTTTGCAATTAATGGTGCTACCCCTTTCCTAGCTTCTAACTGTATAGGATATTGTCTAACTCTTACCGGTTGGACACCTTCTTTCAATTCTACTATGACAGGTTTTGCTGCTTTCGCTAATCCCGGTACTTGTGTCTCCCATACCCATGGTACTACAGCGTTTTCTACCTCTATTGGTATTGTTGTATTAGCTATTTCTTTTACTATAAATATTCTAGCTATTTCTTCCTCAGGTATCTGCAACTTAGCTTTTCCATTTTCAAATATTATTTTAGCATTAAATCTTGACAATAAATCTCGTCCTAACAAAGATGTAGGACAATCCGGTACATAGAGAAATTCATGATCTAATTCTTTACCCCTAAAATTTAGATGCAATGGCCGCAGAAAGGGCCGTTGCTCTGTTTTTCCTGTAGCTCCTACCACAGTTATCATCGTATCTCCTATCTTTCCTAAACAAGTATTTAAAACAGAATAAGTTGCCCCAGTATCTACCAATAATTGTTTCTCTTCCCCATCAATTTCTGTTGTCACTTTTAATCCATCACTTAGTCAGCTACTATGTTGCCCCAAATGTCCTAACATCATTGTTTCTGCCATTGGTGTTCCTCCTACTGAAGTCTGCTGGGCCAAATTCATTTTCACTGGGCACTCATTTTTCCAATGTCCCTGTTGTCTGCAAAACGCACACTGATTTATCCCTAGCTGATTTTGAGGTATTCCCCGCATGCCTCCTACCCTGTATCCTCCTCGACCTCGTCCTCTACTTCTGCCTCTTATTCCTTGATTTACTCGTTGTAACATTGCTAATAATCCTGCCTGATTTCTCTTTGTGGGTTTTTTTTTTTTTTTTTTTCCCTATTATTGTACACTTTCCAGCTGATTGCTTCCAAATTACTAAATCTCCTGGGGAAAAAGGAACTTTCCCATATACTTTATCAGTCCCCGAAATTGCCTCTCGTAAAGGGGCTAATAATACTTTACTGTTTTGCTCTTGTTCCTTCCTCCCTTGTCTTGTTCTCTGTGCAATTGGGGTTCGTTGCGCTTGTCTTGGGCATGATGAATGCCCTGGCGAACCCTTCGGTGTTAACTTAATCTGGATCGCTCCAGTATTAATTGATTCTGACGGTTTTACCGCCTTAATACTATCAGTATCACTATCGTCCCCTGCATCTATATCGGACATCACAGGGGCCGTCGGTGATGCTAAAAGTGATACCTCCTCTGGCTCTCTTATTGAATTTTGTATTGCCAAACAAGTCATACGCTTCTTATTACCTACACATCCTTCACATTTTGTTTTATCTTTTTTTCGGGATGTACCAACAACATTCCACATTCTCTCTGCATATCTGGATGATTACGTATATCATAAAATAGATCAACATATGGTACTTCATCCCATTTTTCAAGTTCTTAACAATATCTCATTAATGGACCTATAACACCCGGATCTAAACTTCCGTGTTCAGGCCACCGGGGTCCATCATACTCATATTGTGGCCACCAATTCGTACAATAATCTATAAATCGACTTTTACTCATACTCTGAAAATATCCCGCACTTTTCCAATGCTTTAATAAACATCCTAACGGAGAATTATCCGGTATTACCATGGTCTTACACACTCACTCCACACACACACACTAAATCTACAGGGTAGAAAACGGAAAGATAGCCTCTGATGGGAAACAAAAGACCAAACCAAACTCACGAGACAGCCACGTATGTCCGTGAGTGCTGGACCTGCGGGGCTTTCGCTCCGTCTGACGGCCAGCGCCTAGGCTTCCACAGACCAGACCTCGAGCTCGTTAGCCCAACCTTGCGTGAATCGCCGTCACGTCTTATTAGGCAGGCACCCGACCAAATATTACAATAAAGCACCTTCGGGCTTACCACTTTGGGACGTCAGGAGCAGCGCAGAGCGGGCGCAGCCGATGGCTCCCCGAGAATTCCTCGGTGCCGGCACGGAGCAAAATCGGAAAGCGAACCGTCAACACTACTCCCGAAGTCCCATCTGGGTCGCCAGAAAACTGTTGCCCGTAAAGAAACACATAACTACGAAAGCAGTTATATGCGGTGCTTTATTCAGGGCCCGGGGTCTCAGGGACTCATGTCCAAAGCTGAGAATCCCAAATCCCCGTTTAACTTGGTTAATATTTATAGTGTTCGGTTACGTAACATAATCAACAGAATTGCTAAGCTACATGATTGTTTCCCATTTATAGTTTCTTCAGTTACTGTTGCCAAGATTTGCTTATCATTTACCTAGTTCATCAGATTGTGCTGTACCCAGTTCATCAGATTGTACTGTACCCACTTCATCAGATTGTACTGTACCCAACACCTGCAATTATACCTTCATCTTGTCTACCAAGTATAACCTATTCTAATCAATATAATGTAACAATTCCCCCCTTTGAAAATACTTCAAGTCTTCCAGACTGCAAGGATTTTCATCATCAGTTCCGCAGATTTCCATATTCTTTGGACCGTCTCAAACTGGTGATTGTAGCTGCAATGAATTATTTCCAATGTCTTCATATCTCGGGGGAAGTTCATGATTCTTCCTGGTAACAGCTTTTAAAATTTTCCCCAAGTGTTGCCGTTCCTTATTAACAATATTTTGAATCAAACGCAACACTCCCATAATAGCTAACATAATAATTATAATTATTATACACCATTGAATTAAAGATGCTACCCAACCAGAGATGTTCAATCCAAATGACTTTGCTAAAGCAGCAACCCAATTATGGGCACTTTCTTCTCTTTCTTCCTCAGCTGCATGTTCAATTTGCGTTAGCTGAGACAAATCACGTTCTACCGCGGCTGTAACATTCGGAATATGTACACAACAATGATCAATCTTATCTCGTAAATAACCACATACTCCATGTTCTTTTAGCAACAGCATATCTAATGCCATTCTATTTTGCAGGGTCATTTTTGTGGTTGCCTGTAATTGTAAGTTTATTTCCTTAAATCCTTCTTTAGTCACTCTTGCTAGCCTTTCCGTTTGTCCTAACAACCGGTACAACATTTCTCTATTCCGATAAGTACTAATTGGAGCAAACAATGATTCTAAAGCCCAACCTAACTTCACACCGGATGATGGTTCTTGCCAATCATCATCATCCTTTATTTCTCTCTTCATTATCCATAAATTTTCTAATCTACCCTTAAATGGCGCTTTCTTCCAAATTGGGCAGAGAGTTGGTAACCCTAAAGTTATTTCAGTCACCAACCCATCCAAGGGGAGGTGAGTCGTCCATTGTCCATCACTGGTAACCCAAACTAAATTTCCTGTGCTCCTGATCGTAGTTCTACAATCTATTCTCACTCCGAATTGTATTACAGGTTCACTCATTGAGTATTTAATTCCTCTACAGGCACAACCTGTCCTTAATGCAAGGACCACAGGTGGAAAGGTAACTTCACTTTCGGGGTGTCACAAGTGTATACTTTTGTACAGTTCTAGACTGGGTGTTTTTCAGCTAACTTTCTTTTGCATTGGATTTTCTTGTGTTTCCTGTTGTGGCGCCTGGATTATTTGTATTGGTTGCATTTCGTCTTTTTCCAAATCTTTTAACTCTCTCCTGGCTCTGTTTCTTTTCTGCATAGGTTCTGATTTTGCAGTAACCTCTAATGCCCTTTTTCCATAATCAAAACTCTCTTTAATCCAAACAATACAGGTGTAGTTTCCTACATCTGTCTTACTTACATTTCGCAATGATAAAATCATAGTACCCCTTCGTGTATCACTATCCCATCGGATTGTAAACCCACTTGACAATTTGGACTCATTCTTCTGCCAATAGCAACTAATGTCTTGGATTGAACTTCTCATATCTCCAACAAAATCACAAGTCAAATTTACATCCATTCGTTCTTCTATATGTACAGTAGCATATGTATGTATTATTTGAGCGAAACCATTACTTAATCCTACCCAGCATAGTATTACCAAGATGTAAATCTCAGTTTTGTAGGAGTGATCATTTTTACCCCCCATTGTGATGGTACCTTCTTCACTCTGGTATAATGAATCCAATTATCAATTCCTGCTACTTTCACACCGGTAAATGTTATCAATAGCACCAAATAAAGTCCATGCCACTGTTCCTTTAAAGGCTCCGTTTGCCAATTTCGAACATACGCTTGGTCTCCTGGTTGATTCTCCAACGGCAAAGGGCGATTCCAGATGATCGCGGCACGTAAGGCTGTGAGTAATCTGCTTAAAGAAATTATATAACTATAAACATCTTGATCTCCTTGGAGGTGTAAATCTGCACTTCCCATTCCCTTCGTTGGTGCAGTATATGGCTTACCGTACAGAATTTCATAGGGACTTACAGACAACCCTTCTCTAGGTTTTATACGAATTCTCAATAAAGCAAGGGGCAATGCCTGTGGCCATTGGATTTGAGCTTCCTGGCATATCTTTTTAATTTGTCCTTTTAATGTTTGATTCTTCCTTTCTACCTTTCCACTAGATTGTGGCCTCCACGGTGTATGTAAATCCCAGCTAATTCCAAGCATTTCACTAATTTCCTGTACTATTTTAGCTATAAAGTGTGGGCCTCGATCTGAAGAAATTCCTAAAGGTACCCCAAATCTAGGTATGATCTCTTTTAACAAAGTTTTTACTACTTCTCTAGCTTGATTCGTTCTACAGGGAAATGCTTCTAGCCACCCTGAAAAGGTACATACGTATACCAATAAATACTGAAACCCTTTTGATTTAGGTAATTCTGCAAAATCCACTTGCCAATAGTCACCTGGTTCTATTCCCACTTTCAAAGTTCCCATTTGAATTTGTTTTCGTATTACCGGATTATTCTTTAAACATACTGGACACTTCGCATTCACCCCTTTTGCTATTGTTAACATTTGTGCAGATATAATGCTCCGCTTTAAAAACTGCACCAATGCTTCTGCTCCCCAATGGCATTTATTATGTTCAGTTTGTATTATTCGTTTCATAATTGTAGCAGGCACTACTACTTGTCCATTACCTGTTACATACCATCCATGTGAATTCTTCTGTGCCTTTACCAAATCGGCTAATTTTTCATCTTCTTGGGTATAAAAGGGATTTACAGAGAGATGAGCAGTAATCGGGCTTACCTTAGTAGGTATTAGAGCTAATTCAGTCCATACTTGCCGTGCAGCAATTTTGGCTGCCTGGTCTGCCTTCATGTTTCCTTGTGCCACATCGCTGTCATCCCTCTGATGTCCTCGACAATGCATTACAGCCACTTGCTGAGGTAGTACCACAGCCTCTAATAACTGTAAGATCTCGGTTCGATATTTAATAATACTACCTTGAGCCGTCAACAATCCTCTTTCCTTCCATAAAGCTCCATGTATATGTATTATTCCAAAAGCGTATTTAGAATCTGCCCAAATATTCACCCTCTTATCCGTACTCGGTATTAAAGCCCGAATTAGAGCGACCAGTTCTGCCTTTTGCGCTGACGTTCCTGGCATTAATGCCTTTGCTTCAATTACTTCAAGCTTAGTAACCACAGCATATCCAGAATATCGCGTTCCATTCTCAACAAAGCTGCTACCGTCTGTAAATAATGTCCAGTCAGGATTTACAAGGGGAATATCTTTCAGATCTACCCTACTGGCGTAAGTTTGTTCGATCACCTCAATACAATCATGTTCCAGCTCGCCTTCCTCTATTTTGCTACCTAAAAATTCAGCGGGATTCAAACATGTTGTTATCTTTAAAAATATATCATCCTGTTCTCTCAATATTGCCTGATATTTCAACATTCTACTGGATGACAACCAATGACCCCCCTTTTGTTCCAAAACTGCAATCACCATGTGGGGCACAAATACTTCCATTTTTGTTCCCAATGTCAATTTTCTAGCTTCTTGGACTAACATTACAGTAGCAGCCACTGCTCGGAGGCAAGAAGGCCATCCGGCACTTACCATATCCAACTGCTTGGAAAAATAGCCCACCGGTCTCTTCCATGATCCAATTCGTTGAGTTAAAACTCCAAGCGCTAGTCGTTGCCGCTCATGTACAAAGAGTTGAAATGTTTTTGTCAAATCAGGCAATCCTAATGCTGGGGCTTCTTGCAGAGCCTGTTTTAAGTCTTGAAAAGCCCTTTTACACTCTAAACTCCAAACTAATTGTGGCTCTTTTAAAGCTGCATACAGTGGTTTGGCTAACAGTCCATAATTCAAAATCCAGAGTCTGCACCACCCTGTCATTCCTAGAAAAGTTCGTAACTCGTGCAAATTTCTAGGTTCAGGGATGGCACAAATCGCTTGTATTCTATTCACCCCCAACCGTCTTTGTCCTTGGGAAATTTCACATCCCAGATATATCACTTTTTCCCGGGCAATTTGGGCTTTTTCCTTAGAAACTCGATAACCGCTCTGTCCCAGTAAATTTAATCACGCAACTGTAACAGTAATGCAGTTTTCATACCTTTCTGTCGCCACGAAAATGTCATCCACATATTGCAACAATAAGTATGCTTTTGATGGTAATTGAAAATATCCTTGCTCCTTCCAATCCTCCAGTTCTCGTGCCAGCTGATTCCCAAATATTGTAGGACTGTTTTTGAAGCCTTGTGGTAACCTGGTCCAGGTCAGCTGTCGTTTTCGTCCTGTATCCGGATTTTCCCATTCAAACGCAAATAATTTCCTACTTTGTAATGCCAATGGGATGCAGAAGAAAGCATCTTTTAAATCAATTACAGAAAAGTATCTAAATTGTTCTGCCACAGATGTTAACAATGTATAAGGATTTGCTACTACTGGATGTATATCTTTAACTATTTCGTTTACAGCTCTTAAATCTTGAACTAACCTATAATCTCCGTTAGGTTTTCTTATAGGAAATATTGGTGTATTATATTCAGATTCACATTCTTCTAACACATTGTGCATCAAAAATTTTGCAATTAATGGTGCTACCCCTTTCCTAGCTTCTAACTGTATAGGATATTGTCTAACTCTTACCGGTTGGACACCTTCTTTCAATTCTACTATGACAGGTTTTGCTGCTTTCGCTAATCCCGGTACTTGTGTCTCCCATACCCATGGTACTACAGCGTTTTCTACCTCTATTGGTATTGTTGTATTAGCTATTTCTTTTACTATAAATATTCTAGCTATTTCTTCCTCAGGTATCTGCAACTTAGCTTTTCCATTTTCAAATATTATTTTAGCATTAAATCTTGACAATAAATCTCGTCCTAACAAAGATGTAGGACAATCCGGTACATAGAGAAATTCATGATCTAATTCTTTACCCCTAAAATTTAGATGCAATGGCCGCAGAAAGGGCCGTTGCTCTGTTTTTCCTGTAGCTCCTACCACAGTTATCATCGTATCTCCTATCTTTCCTAAACAAGTATTTAAAACAGAATAAGTTGCCCCAGTATCTACCAATAATTGTTTCTCTTCCCCATCAATTTCTGTTGTCACTTTTAATCCATCACTTAGTCAGCTACTATGTTGCCCCAAATGTCCTAACATCATTGTTTCTGCCATTGGTGTTCCTCCTACTGAAGTCTGCTGGGCCAAATTCATTTTCACTGGGCACTCATTTTTCCAATGTCCCTGTTGTCTGCAAAACGCACACTGATTTATCCCTAGCTGATTTTGAGGTATTCCCCGCATGCCTCCTACCCTGTATCCTCCTCGACCTCGTCCTCTACTTCTGCCTCTTATTCCTTGATTTACTCGTTGTAACATTGCTAATAATCCTGCCTGATTTCTCTTTGTGGGTTTTTTTTTTTTTTTTTTTCCCTATTATTGTACACTTTCCAGCTGATTGCTTCCAAATTACTAAATCTCCTGGGGAAAAAGGAACTTTCCCATATACTTTATCAGTCCCCGAAATTGCCTCTCGTAAAGGGGCTAATAATACTTTACTGTTTTGCTCTTGTTCCTTCCTCCCTTGTCTTGTTCTCTGTGCAATTGGGGTTCGTTGCGCTTGTCTTGGGCATGATGAATGCCCTGGCGAACCCTTCGGTGTTAACTTAATCTGGATCGCTCCAGTATTAATTGATTCTGACGGTTTTACCGCCTTAATACTATCAGTATCACTATCGTCCCCTGCATCTATATCGGACATCACAGGGGCCGTCGGTGATGCTAAAAGTGATACCTCCTCTGGCTCTCTTATTGAATTTTGTATTGCCAAACAAGTCATACGCTTCTTATTACCTACACATCCTTCACATTTTGTTTTATCTTTTTTTCGGGATGTACCAACAACATTCCACATTCTCTCTGCATATCTGGATGATTACGTATATCATAAAATAGATCAACATATGGTACTTCATCCCATTTTTCAAGTTCTTAACAATATCTCATTAATGGACCTATAACACCCGGATCTAAACTTCCGTGTTCAGGCCACCGGGGTCCATCATACTCATATTGTGGCCACCAATTCGTACAATAATCTATAAATCGACTTTTACTCATACTCTGAAAATATCCCGCACTTTTCCAATGCTTTAATAAACATCCTAACGGAGAATTATCCGGTATTACCATGGTCTTACACACTCACTCCACACACACACACTAAATCTACAGGGTAGAAAACGGAAAGATAGCCTCTGATGGGAAACAAAAGACCAAACCAAACTCACGAGACAGCCACGTATGTCCGTGAGTGCTGGACCTGCGGGGCTTTCGCTCCGTCTGACGGCCAGCGCCTAGGCTTCCACAGACCAGACCTCGAGCTCGTTAGCCCAACCTTGCGTGAATCGCCGTCACGTCTTATTAGGCAGGCACCCGACCAAATATTACAATAAAGCACCTTCGGGCTTACCACTTTGGGACGTCAGGAGCAGCGCAGAGCGGGCGCAGCCGATGGCTCCCCGAGAATTCCTCGGTGCCGGCACGGAGCAAAATCGGAAAGCGAACCGTCAACACTACTCCCGAAGTCCCATCTGGGTCGCCAGAAAACTGTTGCCCGTAAAGAAACACATAACTACGAAAGCAGTTATATGCGGTGCTTTATTCAGGGCCCGGGGTCTCAGGGACTCATGTCCAAAGCTGAGAATCCCAAATCCCCGTTTAACTTGGTTAATATTTATAGTGTTCGGTTACGTAACATAATCAACAGAATTGCTAAGCTACATGATTGTTTCCCATTTATAGTTTCTTCAGTTACTGTTGCCAAGATTTGCTTATCATTTACCTAGTTCATCAGATTGTGCTGTACCCAGTTCATCAGATTGTACTGTACCCACTTCATCAGATTGTACTGTACCCAACACCTGCAATTATACCTTCATCTTGTCTACCAAGTATAACCTATTCTAATCAATATAATGTAACAATTCCCCCCTTTGAAAATACTTCAAGTCTTCCAGACTGCAAGGATTTTCATCATCAGTTCCGCAGATTTCCATATTCTTTGGACCGTCTCAAACTGGTGATTGTAGCTGCAATGAATTATTTCCAATGTCTTCATATCTCGGGGGAAGTTCATGATTCTTCCTGGTAACAGCTTTTAAAATTTTCCCCAAGTGTTGCCGTTCCTTATTAACAATATTTTGAATCAAACGCAACACTCCCATAATAGCTAACATAATAATTATAATTATTATACACCATTGAATTAAAGATGCTACCCAACCAGAGATGTTCAATCCAAATGACTTTGCTAAAGCAGCAACCCAATTATGGGCACTTTCTTCTCTTTCTTCCTCAGCTGCATGTTCAATTTGCGTTAGCTGAGACAAATCACGTTCTACCGCGGCTGTAACATTCGGAATATGTACACAACAATGATCAATCTTATCTCGTAAATAACCACATACTCCATGTTCTTTTAGCAACAGCATATCTAATGCCATTCTATTTTGCAGGGTCATTTTTGTGGTTGCCTGTAATTGTAAGTTTATTTCCTTAAATCCTTCTTTAGTCACTCTTGCTAGCCTTTCCGTTTGTCCTAACAACCGGTACAACATTTCTCTATTCCGATAAGTACTAATTGGAGCAAACAATGATTCTAAAGCCCAACCTAACTTCACACCGGATGATGGTTCTTGCCAATCATCATCATCCTTTATTTCTCTCTTCATTATCCATAAATTTTCTAATCTACCCTTAAATGGCGCTTTCTTCCAAATTGGGCAGAGAGTTGGTAACCCTAAAGTTATTTCAGTCACCAACCCATCCAAGGGGAGGTGAGTCGTCCATTGTCCATCACTGGTAACCCAAACTAAATTTCCTGTGCTCCTGATCGTAGTTCTACAATCTATTCTCACTCCGAATTGTATTACAGGTTCACTCATTGAGTATTTAATTCCTCTACAGGCACAACCTGTCCTTAATGCAAGGACCACAGGTGGAAAGGTAACTTCACTTTCGGGGTGTCACAAGTGTATACTTTTGTACAGTTCTAGACTGGGTGTTTTTCAGCTAACTTTCTTTTGCATTGGATTTTCTTGTGTTTCCTGTTGTGGCGCCTGGATTATTTGTATTGGTTGCATTTCGTCTTTTTCCAAATCTTTTAACTCTCTCCTGGCTCTGTTTCTTTTCTGCATAGGTTCTGATTTTGCAGTAACCTCTAATGCCCTTTTTCCATAATCAAAACTCTCTTTAATCCAAACAATACAGGTGTAGTTTCCTACATCTGTCTTACTTACATTTCGCAATGATAAAATCATAGTACCCCTTCGTGTATCACTATCCCATCGGATTGTAAACCCAGTTGACAATTTGGACTCATTCTTCTGCCAATAGCAACTAATGTCTTGGATTGAACTTCTCATATCTCCAACAAAATCACAAGTCAAATTTACATCCATTCGTTCTTCTATATGTACAGTAGCATATGTATGTATTATTTGAGCGAAACCATTACTTAATCCTACCCAGCATAGTATTACCAAGATGTAAATCTCAGTTTTGTAGGAGTGATCATTTTTACCCCCCATTGTGATGGTACCTTCTTCACTCTGGTATAATGAATCCAATTATCAATTCCTGCTACTTTCACACCGGTAAATGTTATCAATAGCACCAAATAAAGTCCATGCCACTGTTCCTTTAAAGGCTCCGTTTGCCAATTTCGAACATACGCTTGGTCTCCTGGTTGATTCTCCAACGGCAAAGGGCGATTCCAGATGATCGCGGCACGTAAGGCTGTGAGTAATCTGCTTAAAGAAATTATATAACTATAAACATCTTGATCTCCTTGGAGGTGTAAATCTGCACTTCCCATTCCCTTCGTTGGTGCAGTATATGGCTTACCGTACAGAATTTCATAGGGACTTACAGACAACCCTTCTCTAGGTTTTATACGAATTCTCAATAAAGCAAGGGGCAATGCCTGTGGCCATTGGATTTGAGCTTCCTGGCATATCTTTTTAATTTGTCCTTTTAATGTTTGATTCTTCCTTTCTACCTTTCCACTAGATTGTGGCCTCCACGGTGTATGTAAATCCCAGCTAATTCCAAGCATTTCACTAATTTCCTGTACTATTTTAGCTATAAAGTGTGGGCCTCGATCTGAAGAAATTCCTAAAGGTACCCCAAATCTAGGTATGATCTCTTTTAACAAAGTTTTTACTACTTCTCTAGCTTGATTCGTTCTACAGGGAAATGCTTCTAGCCACCCTGAAAAGGTACATACGTATACCAATAAATACTTAAACCCTTTTGATTTAGGTAATTCTGCAAAATCCACTTGCCAATAGTCACCTGGTTCTATTCCCACTTTCAAAGTTCCCATTTGAATTTGTTTTCGTATTACCGGATTATTCTTTAAACATACTGGACACTTCGCATTCACCCCTTTTGCTATTGTTAACATTTGTGCAGATATAATGCTCCGCTTTAAAAACTGCACCAATGCTTCTGCTCCCCAATGGCATTTATTATGTTCAGTTTGTATTATTCGTTTCATAATTGTAGCAGGCACTACTACTTGTCCATTACCTGTTACATACCATCCATGTGAATTCTTCTGTGCCTTTACCAAATCGGCTAATTTTTCATCTTCTTGGGTATAAAAGGGATTTACAGAGAGATGAGCAGTAATCGGGCTTACCTTAGTAGGTATTAGAGCTAATTCAGTCCATACTTGCCGTGCAGCAATTTTGGCTGCCTGGTCTGCCTTCATGTTTCCTTGTGCCACATCGCTGTCATCCCTCTGATGTCCTCGACAATGCATTACAGCCACTTGCTGAGGTAGTACCACAGCCTCTAATAACTGTAAGATCTCGGTTCGATATTTAATAATACTACCTTGAGCCGTCAACAATCCTCTTTCCTTCCATAAAGCTCCATGTATATGTATTATTCCAAAAGCGTATTTAGAATCTGCCCAAATATTCACCCTCTTATCCGTACTCGGTATTAAAGCCCGAATTAGAGCGACCAGTTCTGCCTTTTGCGCTGACGTTCCTGGCATTAATGCCTTTGCTTCAATTACTTCAAGCTTAGTAACCACAGCATATCCAGAATATCGCGTTCCATTCTCAACAAAGCTGCTACCGTCTGTAAATAATGTCCAGTCAGGATTTACAAGGGGAATATCTTTCAGATCTACCCTACTGGCGTAAGTTTGTTCGATCACCTCAATACAATCATGTTCCAGCTCGCCTTCCTCTATTTTGCTACCTAAAAATTCAGCGGGATTCAAACATGTTGTTATCTTTAAAAATATATCATCCTGTTCTCTCAATATTGCCTGATATTTCAACATTCTACTGGATGACAACCAATGACCCCCCTTTTGTTCCAAAACTGCAATCACCATGTGGGGCACAAATACTTCCATTTTTGTTCCCAATGTCAATTTTCTAGCTTCTTGGACTAACATTACAGTAGCAGCCACTGCTCGGAGGCAAGAAGGCCATCCGGCACTTACCATATCCAACTGCTTGGAAAAATAGCCCACCGGTCTCTTCCATGATCCAATTCGTTGAGTTAAAACTCCAAGCGCTAGTCGTTGCCGCTCATGTACAAAGAGTTGAAATGTTTTTGTCAAATCAGGCAATCCTAATGCTGGGGCTTCTTGCAGAGCCTGTTTTAAGTCTTGAAAAGCCCTTTTACACTCTAAACTCCAAACTAATTGTGGCTCTTTTAAAGCTGCATACAGTGGTTTGGCTAACAGTCCATAATTCAAAATCCAGAGTCTGCACCACCCTGTCATTCCTAGAAAAGTTCGTAACTCGTGCAAATTTCTAGGTTCAGGGATGGCACAAATCGCTTGTATTCTATTCACCCCCAACCGTCTTTGTCCTTGGGAAATTTCACATCCCAGATATATCACTTTTTCCCGGGCAATTTGGGCTTTTTCCTTAGAAACTCGATAACCGCTCTGTCCCAGTAAATTTAATCACGCAACTGTAACAGTAATGCAGTTTTCATACCTTTCTGTCGCCACGAAAATGTCATCCACATATTGCAACAATAAGTATGCTTTTGATGGTAATTGAAAATATCCTTGCTCCTTCCAATCCTCCAGTTCTCGTGCCAGCTGATTCCCAAATATTGTAGGACTGTTTTTGAAGCCTTGTGGTAACCTGGTCCAGGTCAGCTGTCGTTTTCGTCCTGTATCCGGATTTTCCCATTCAAACGCAAATAATTTCCTACTTTGTAATGCCAATGGGATGCAGAAGAAAGCATCTTTTAAATCAATTACAGAAAAGTATCTAAATTGTTCTGCCACAGATGTTAACAATGTATAAGGATTTGCTACTACTGGATGTATATCTTTAACTATTTCGTTTACAGCTCTTAAATCTTGAACTAACCTATAATCTCCGTTAGGTTTTCTTATAGGAAATATTGGTGTATTATATTCAGATTCACATTCTTCTAACACATTGTGCATCAAAAATTTTGCAATTAATGGTGCTACCCCTTTCCTAGCTTCTAACTGTATAGGATATTGTCTAACTCTTACCGGTTGGACACCTTCTTTCAATTCTACTAGGACAGGTTTTGCTGCTTTCGCTAATCCCGGTACTTGTGTCTCCCATACCCATGGTACTACAGCGTTTTCTACCTCTATTGGTATTGTTGTATTAGCTATTTCTTTTACTATAAATATTCTAGCTATTTCTTCCTCAGGTATCTGCAACTTAGCTTTTCCATTTTCAAATATTATTTTAGCATTAAATCTTGACAATAAATCTCGTCCTAACAAAGATGTAGGACAATCCGGTACATAGAGAAATTCATGATCTAATTCTTTACCCCTAAAATTTAGATGCAATGGCCGCAGAAAGGGCCGTTGCTCTGTTTTTCCTGTAGCTCCTACCACAGTTATCATCGTATCTCCTATCTTTCCTAAACAAGTATTTAAAACAGAATAAGTTGCCCCAGTATCTACCAATAATTGTTTCTCTTCCCCATCAATTTCTGTTGTCACTTTTAATCCATCACTTAGTCAGCTACTATGTTGCCCCAAATGTCCTAACATCATTGTTTCTGCCATTGGTGTTCCTCCTACTGAAGTCTGCTGGGCCAAATTCATTTTCACTGGGCACTCATTTTTCCAATGTCCCTGTTGTCTGCAAAACGCACACTGATTTATCCCTAGCTGATTTTGAGGTATTCCCCGCATGCCTCCTACCCTGTATCCTCCTCGACCTCGTCCTCTACTTCTGCCTCTTATTCCTTGATTTACTCGTTGTAACATTGCTAATAATCCTGCCTGATTTCTCTTTGTGGTTTTTTTTTTTTTTTTCTCCCTATTATTGTACACTTTCCAGCTGATTGCTTCCAAATTACTAAATCTCCTGGGGAAAAAGGAACTTTCCCATATACTTTATCAGTCCCCGAAATTGCCTCTCGTAAAGGGGCTAATAATACTTTACTGTTTTGCTCTTGTTCCTTCCTCCCTTGTCTTGTTCTCTGTGCAATTGGGGTTCGTTGCGCTTGTCTTGGGCATGATGAATGCCCTGGCGAACCCTTCGGTGTTAACTTAATCTGGATCGCTCCAGTATTAATTGATTCTGACGGTTTTACCGCCTTAATACTATCAGTATCACTATCGTCCCCTGCATCTATATCGGACATCACAGGGGCCGTCGGTGATGCTAAAAGTGATACCTCCTCTGGCTCTCTTATTGAATTTTGTATTGCCAAACAAGTCATACACTTCTTATTACCTACACATCCTTCACATTTTGTTTTATCTTTTTTTCGGGATGTACCAACAACATTCCACATTCTCTCTGCATATCTGGATGATTACGTATATCATAAAATAGATCAACATATGGTACTTCATCCCATTTTTCAAGTTCTTAACAATATCTCATTAATGGACCTATAACACCCGGATCTAAACTTCCGTGTTCAGGCCACCGGGGTCCATCATACTCATATTGTGGCCACCAATTCGTACAATAATCTATAAATCGACTTTTACTCATACTCTGAAAATATCCCGCACTTTTCCAATGCTTTAATAAACATCCTAACGGAGAATTATCCGGTATTACCATGGTCTTACACACTCACTCCACACACACACACACACACACTAAATCTACGGGGTAGAAAACGGAAAGATAGCCTCTGATGGGAAACAAAAGACCAAACCAAACTCACGAGACAGCCACGTATGTCCGTGAGTGCTGGACCTGCGGGGCTTTCGCTCCGTCTGACGGCCAGCGCCTAGGCTT
This sequence comes from Apteryx mantelli, assembly GCF_036417845.1. NCBI lineage: Eukaryota > Metazoa > Chordata > Aves > Apterygiformes > Apterygidae > Apteryx > Apteryx mantelli. The sequence goes on from NW_027118469.1 coordinate 86,446, forward strand.
CCACAGACCAGACCTCGAGCTCGTTAGCCCAACCTTGCGTGAATCGCCGTCACGTCTTATTAGGCAGGCACCCGACCAAATATTACAATAAAGCACCTTCGGGCTTACCACTTTGGGACGTCAGCAGCAGCGCAGAGCGGGCGCAGCCGATGGCTCCCCGAGAATTCCTCGGTGCCGGCACGGAGCAAAATCGGAAAGCGAACCGTCAACACTACTCCCGAAGTCCCATCTGGGTCGCCAGAAAACTGTTGCCCGTAAAGAAACACATAACTACGAAAGCAGTTATATGCGGTGCTTTATTCGGGGCCCGGGGTCTCAGGGACTCATGTCCAAAGCTGAGAATCCCAAATCCCCGTTTAACTTGGTTAATATTTATAGTGTTCGGTTACGTAACATAATCAACAGAATTGCTAAGCTACATGATTGTTTCCCATTTATAGTTTCTTCAGTTACTGTTGCCAAGATTTGCTTATCATTTACCTAGTTCATCAGATTGTGCTGTACCCAGTTCATCAGATTGTACTGTACCCACTTCATCAGATTGTACTGTACCCAACACCTGCAATTATACCTTCATCTTGTCTACCAAGTATAACCTATTCTAATCAATATAATGTAACAATTCCCCCCTTTGAAAATACTTCAAGTCTTCCAGACTGCAAGGATTTTCATCATCAGTTCCGCAGATTTCCATATTCTTTGGACCGTCTCAAACTGGTGATTGTAGCTGCAATGAATTATTTCCAATGTCTTCATATCTCGGGGGAAGTTCATGATTCTTCCTGGTAACAGCTTTTAAAATTTTCCCCAAGTGTTGCCGTTCCTTATTAACAATATTTTGAATCAAACGCAACACTCCCATAATAGCTAACATAATAATTATAATTATTATACACCATTGAATTAAAGATGCTACCCAACCAGAGATGTTCAATCCAAATGACTTTGCTAAAGCAGCAACCCAATTATGGGCACTTTCTTCTCTTTCTTCCTCAGTTGCATGTTCAATTTGCGTTAGCTGAGACAAATCACGTTCTACCGCGGCTGTAACATTCGGAATATGTACACAACAATGATCAATCTTATCTCGTAAATAACCACATACTCCATGTTCTTTTAGCAACAGCATATCTAATGCCATTCTATTTTGCAGGGTCATTTTTGTGGTTGCCTGTAATTGTAAGTTTATTTCCTTAAATCCTTCTTTAGTCACTCTTGCTAGCCTTTCCGTTTGTCCTAACAACCGGTACAACATTTCTCTATTCCGATAAGTACTAATTGGAGCAAACAATGATTCTAAAGCCCAACCTAACTTCACACCGGATGATGGTTCTTGCCAATCATCATCATCCTTTATTTCTCTCTTCATTATCCATAAATTTTCTAATCTACCCTTAAATGGCGCTTTCTTCCAAATTGGGCAGAGAGTTGGTAACCCTAAAGTTATTTCAGTCACCAACCCATCCAAGGGGAGGTGAGTCGTCCATTGTCCATCACTGGTAACCCAAACTAAATTTCCTGTGCTCCTGATCGTAGTTCTACAATCTATTCTCACTCCGAATTGTATTACAGGTTCACTCATTGAGTATTTAATTCCTCTACAGGCACAACCTGTCCTTAATGCAAGGACCACAGGTGGAAAGGTAACTTCACTTTCGGGGTGTCACAAGTGTATACTTTTGTACAGTTCTAGACTGGGTGTTTTTCAGCTAACTTTCTTTTGCATTGGATTTTCTTGTGTTTCCTGTTGTGGCGCCTGGATTATTTGTATTGGTTGCATTTCGTCTTTTTCCAAATCTTTTAACTCTCTCCTGGCTCTGTTTCTTTTCTGCATAGGTTCTGATTTTGCAGTAACCTCTAATGCCCTTTTTCCATAATCAAAACTCTCTTTAATCCAAACAATACAGGTGTAGTTTCCTACATCTGTCTTACTTACATTTCGCAATGATAAAATCATAGTACCCCTTCGTGTATCACTATCCCATCGGACTGTAAACCCACTTGACAATTTGGACTCATTCTTCTGCCAATAGCAACTAATGTCTTGGATTGAACTTCTCATATCTCCAACAAAATCACAAGTCAAATTTACATCCATTCGTTCTTCTATATGTACAGTAGCATATGTATGTATTATTTGAGCGAAACCATTACTTAATCCTACCCAGCATAGTATTACCAAGATGTAAATCTCAGTTTTGTAGGAGTGATCATTTTTACCCCCCATTGTGATGGTACCTTCTTCACTCTGGTATAATGAATCCAATTATCAATTCCTGCTACTTTCACAGCGGTAAATGTTATCAATAGCACCAAATAAAGTCCATGCCACTGTTCCTTTAAAGGCTCCGTTTGCCAATTTCGAACATACGCTTGGTCTCCTGGTTGATTCTCCAACGGCAAAGGGCGATTCCAGATGATCGCGGCACGTAAGGCTGTGAGTAATCTGCTTAAAGAAATTATATAACTATAAACATCTTGATCTCCTTGGAGGTGTAAATCTGCACTTCCCGTTCCCTTCGTTGGTGCAGTATATGGCTTACCGTACAGAATTTCATAGGGACTTACAGACAACCCTTCTCTAGGTTTTATACGAATTCTCAATAAAGCAAGGGGCAATGCCTGTGGCCATTGGATTTGAGCTTCCTGGCATATCTTTTTAATTTGTCCTTTTAATGTTTGATTCTTCCTTTCTACCTTTCCACTAGATTGTGGCCTCCACGGTGTATGTAAATCCCAGCTAATTCCAAGCATTTCACTAATTTCCTGTACTATTTTAGCTATAAAGTGTGGGCCTCGATCTGAAGAAATTCCTAAAGGTACCCCAAATCTAGGTATGATCTCTTTTAACAAAGTTTTTACTACTTCTCTAGCTTGATTCGTTCTACAGGGAAATGCTTCTAGCCACCCTGAAAAGGTACATACGTATACCAATAAATACTTAAACCCTTTTGATTTAGGTAATTCTGCAAAATCCACTTGCCAATAGTCACCTGGTTCTATTCCCACTTTCAAAGTTCCCATTTGAATTTGTTTTCGTATTACCGGATTATTCTTTAAACATACTGGACACTTCGCATTCACCCCTTTTGCTATTGTTAACATTTGTGCAGATATAATGCTCCGCTTTAAAAACTGCACCAATGCTTCTGCTCCCCAATGGCATTTATTATGTTCAGTTTGTATTATTCGTTTCATAATTGTAGCAGGCACTACTACTTGTCCATTACCTGTTACATACCATCCATGTGAATTCTTCTGTGCCTTTACCAAATCGGCTAATTTTTCATCTTCTTGGGTATAAAAGGGATTTACAGAGAGATGAGCAGTAATCGGGCTTACCTTAGTAGGTATTAGAGCTAATTCAGTCCATACTTGCCGTGCAGCAATTTTGGCTGCCTGGTCTGCCTTCATGTTTCCTTGTGCCACATCGCTGTCATCCCTCTGATGTCCTCGACAATGCATTACAGCCACTTGCTGAGGTAGTACCACAGCCTCTAATAACTGTAAGATCTCGGTTCGATATTTAATAATACTACCTTGAGCCGTCAACAATCCTCTTTCCTTCCATAAAGCTCCATGTATATGTATTATTCCAAAAGCGTATTTAGAATCTGCCCAAATATTCACCCTCTTATCCGTACTCGGTATTAAAGCCCGAATTAGAGCGACCAGTTCTGCCTTTTGCGCTGACGTTCCTGGCATTAATGCCTTTGCTTCAATTACTTCAAGCTTAGTAACCACAGCATATCCAGAATATCGCGTTCCATTCTCAACAAAGCTGCTACCGTCTGTAAATAATGTCCAGTCAGGATTTACAAGGGGAATATCTTTCAGATCTACCCTACTGGCGTAAGTTTGTTCGATCACCTCAATACAATCATGTTCCAGCTCGCCTTCCTCTATTTTGCTACCTAAAAATTCAGCGGGATTCAAACATGTTGTTATCTTTAAAAATATATCATCCTGTTCTCTCAATATTGCCTGATATTTCAACATTCTACTGGATGACAACCAATGACCCCCCTTTTGTTCCAAAACTGCAATCACCATGTGGGGCACAAATACTTCCATTTTTGTTCCCAATGTCAATTTTCTAGCTTCTTGGACTAACATTACAGTAGCAGCCACTGCTCGGAGGCAAGAAGGCCATCCGGCACTTACCATATCCAACTGCTTGGAAAAATAGCCCACCGGTCTCTTCCATGATCCAATTCGTTGAGTTAAAACTCCAAGCGCTAGTCGTTGCCGCTCATGTACAAAGAGTTGAAATGTTTTTGTCAAATCAGGCAATCCTAATGCTGGGGCTTCTTGCAGAGCCTGTTTTAAGTCTTGAAAAGCCCTTTTACACTCTAAACTCCAAACTAATTGTGGCTCTTTTAAAGCTGCATACAGTGGTTTGGCTAACAGTCCATAATTCAAAATCCAGAGTCTGCACCACCCTGTCATTCCTAGAAAAGTTCGTAACTCGTGCAAATTTCTAGGTTCAGGGATGGCACAAATCGCTTGTATTCTATTCACCCCCAACCGTCTTTGTCCTTGGGAAATTTCACATCCCAGATATATCACTTTTTCCCGGGCAATTTGGGCTTTTTCCTTAGAAACTCGATAACCGCTCTGTCCCAGTAAATTTAATCACGCAACTGTAACAGTAATGCAGTTTTCATACCTTTCTGTCGCCACGAAAATGTCATCCACATATTGCAACAATAAGTATGCTTTTGATGGTAATTGAAAATATCCTTGCTCCTTCCAATCCTCCAGTTCTCGTGCCAGCTGATTCCCAAATATTGTAGGACTGTTTTTGAAGCCTTGTGGTAACCTGGTCCAGGTCAGCTGTCGTTTTCGTCCTGTATCCGGATTTTCCCATTCAAACGCAAATAATTTCCTACTTTGTAATGCCAATGGGATGCAGAAGAAAGCATCTTTTAAATCAATTACAGAAAAGTATCTAAATTGTTCTGCCACAGATGTTAACAATGTATAAGGATTTGCTACTACTGGATGTATATCTTTAACTATTTCGTTTACAGCTCTTAAATCTTGAACTAACCTATAATCTCCGTTAGGTTTTCTTATAGGAAATATTGGTGTATTATATTCAGATTCACATTCTTCTAACACATTGTGCATCAAAAATTTTGCAATTAATGGTGCTACCCCTTTCCTAGCTTCTAACTGTATAGGATATTGTCTAACTCTTACCGGTTGGACACCTTCTTTCAATTCTACTATGACAGGTTTTGCTGCTTTCGCTAATCCCGGTACTTGTGTCTCCCATACCCATGGTACTACAGCGTTTTCTACCTCTATTGGTATTGTTGTATTAGCTATTTCTTTTACTATAAATATTCTAGCTATTTCTTCCTCAGGTATCTGCAACTTAGCTTTTCCATTTTCAAATATTATTTTAGCATTAAATCTTGACAATAAATCTCGTCCTAACAAAGATGTAGGACAATCCGGTACATAGAGAAATTCATGATCTAATTCTTTACCCCTAAAATTTAGATGCAATGGCCGCAGAAAGGGCCGTTGCTCTGTTTTTCCTGTAGCTCCTACCACAGTTATCATCGTATCTCCTATCTTTCCTAAACAAGTATTTAAAACAGAATAAGTTGCCCCAGTATCTACCAATAATTGTTTCTCTTCCCCATCAATTTCTGTTGTCACTTTTAATCCATCACTTAGTCAGCTACTATGTTGCCCCAAATGTCCTAACATCATTGTTTCTGCCATTGGTGTTCCTCCTACTGAAGTCTGCTGGGCCAAATTCATTTTCACTGGGCACTCATTTTTCCAATGTCCCTGTTGTCTGCAAAACGCACACTGATTTATCCCTAGCTGATTTTGAGGTATTCCCCGCATGCCTCCTACCCTGTATCCTCCTCGACCTCGTCCTCTACTTCTGCCTCTTATTCCTTGATTTACTCGTTGTAACATTGCTAATAATCCTGCCTGATTTCTCTTTGTGGTTTTTTTTTTTTTTTTTCTCCCTATTATTGTACACTTTCCAGCTGATTGCTTCCAAATTACTAAATCTCCTGGGGAAAAAGGAACTTTCCCATATACTTTATCAGTCCCCGAAATTGCCTCTCGTAAAGGGGCTAATAATACTTTACTGTTTTGCTCTTGTTCCTTCCTCCCTTGTCTTGTTCTCTGTGCAATTGGGGTTCGTTGCGCTTGTCTTGGGCATGATGAATGCCCTGGCGAACCCTTCGGTGTTAACTTAATCTGGATCGCTCCAGTATTAATTGATTCTGACGGTTTTACCGCCTTAATACTATCAGTATCACTATCGTCCCCTGCATCTATATCGGACATCACAGGGGCCGTCGGTGATGCTAAAAGTGATACCTCCTCTGGCTCTCTTATTGAATTTTGTATTGCCAAACAAGTCATACACTTCTTATTACCTACACATCCTTCACATTTTGTTTTATCTTTTTTTCGGGATGTACCAACAACATTCCACATTCTCTCTGCATATCTGGATGATTACGTATATCATAAAATAGATCAACATATGGTACTTCATCCCATTTTTCAAGTTCTTAACAATATCTCATTAATGGACCTATAACACCCGGATCTAAACTTCCGTGTTCAGGCCACCGGGGTCCATCATACTCATATTGTGGCCACCAATTCGTACAATAATCTATAAATCGACTTTTACTCATACTCTGAAAATATCCCGCACTTTTCCAATGCTTTAATAAACATCCTAACGGAGAATTATCCGGTATTACCATGGTCTTACACACTCACTCCACACACACACACACACACACTAAATCTACGGGGTAGAAAACGGAAAGATAGCCTCTGATGGGAAACAAAAGACCAAACCAAACTCACGAGACAGCCACGTATGTCCGTGAGTGCTGGACCTGCGGGGCTTTCGCTCCGTCTGACGGCCAGCGCCTAGGCTTCCACAGACCAGACCTCGAGCTCGTTAGCCCAACCTTGCGTGAATCGCCGTCACGTCTTATTAGGCAGGCACCCGACCAAATATTACAATAAAGCACCTTCGGGCTTACCACTTTGGGACGTCAGCAGCAGCGCAGAGCGGGCGCAGCCGATGGCTCCCCGAGAATTCCTCGGTGCCGGCACGGAGCAAAATCGGAAAGCGAACCGTCAACACTACTCCCGAAGTCCCATCTGGGTCGCCAGAAAACTGTTGCCCGTAAAGAAACACATAACTACGAAAGCAGTTATATGCGGTGCTTTATTCGGGGCCCGGGGTCTCAGGGACTCATGTCCAAAGCTGAGAATCCCAAATCCCCGTTTAACTTGGTTAATATTTATAGTGTTCGGTTACGTAACATAATCAACAGAATTGCTAAGCTACATGATTGTTTCCCATTTATAGTTTCTTCAGTTACTGTTGCCAAGATTTGCTTATCATTTACCTAGTTCATCAGATTGTGCTGTACCCAGTTCATCAGATTGTACTGTACCCACTTCATCAGATTGTACTGTACCCAACACCTGCAATTATACCTTCATCTTGTCTACCAAGTATAACCTATTCTAATCAATATAATGTAACAATTCCCCCCTTTGAAAATACTTCAAGTCTTCCAGACTGCAAGGATTTTCATCATCAGTTCCGCAGATTTCCATATTCTTTGGACCGTCTCAAACTGGTGATTGTAGCTGCAATGAATTATTTCCAATGTCTTCATATCTCGGGGGAAGTTCATGATTCTTCCTGGTAACAGCTTTTAAAATTTTCCCCAAGTGTTGCCGTTCCTTATTAACAATATTTTGAATCAAACGCAACACTCCCATAATAGCTAACATAATAATTATAATTATTATACACCATTGAATTAAAGATGCTACCCAACCAGAGATGTTCAATCCAAATGACTTTGCTAAAGCAGCAACCCAATTATGGGCACTTTCTTCTCTTTCTTCCTCAGCTGCATGTTCAATTTGCGTTAGCTGAGACAAATCACGTTCTACCGCGGCTGTAACATTCGGAATATGTACACAACAATGATCAATCTTATCTCGTAAATAACCACATACTCCATGTTCTTTTAGCAACAGCATATCTAATGCCATTCTATTTTGCAGGGTCATTTTTGTGGTTGCCTGTAATTGTAAGTTTATTTCCTTAAATCCTTCTTTAGTCACTCTTGCTAGCCTTTCCGTTTGTCCTAACAACCGGTACAACATTTCTCTATTCCGATAAGTACTAATTGGAGCAAACAATGATTCTAAAGCCCAACCTAACTTCACACCGGATGATGGTTCTTGCCAATCATCATCATCCTTTATTTCTCTCTTCATTATCCATAAATTTTCTAATCTACCCTTAAATGGCGCTTTCTTCCAAATTGGGCAGAGAGTTGGTAACCCTAAAGTTATTTCAGTCACCAACCCATCCAAGGGGAGGTGAGTCGTCCATTGTCCATCACTGGTAACCCAAACTAAATTTCCTGTGCTCCTGATCGTAGTTCTACAATCTATTCTCACTCCGAATTGTATTACAGGTTCACTCATTGAGTATTTAATTCCTCTACAGGCACAACCTGTCCTTAATGCAAGGACCACAGGTGGAAAGGTAACTTCACTTTCGGGGTGTCACAAGTGTATACTTTTGTACAGTTCTAGACTGGGTGTTTTTCAGCTAACTTTCTTTTGCATTAGATTTTCTTGTGTTTCCTGTTGTGGCGCCTGGATTATTTGTATTGGTTGCATTTCGTCTTTTTCCAAATCTTTTAACTCTCTCCTGGCTCTGTTTCTTTTCTGCATAGGTTCTGATTTTGCAGTAACCTCTAATGCCCTTTTTCCATAATCAAAACTCTCTTTAATCCAAACAATACAGGTGTAGTTTCCTACATCTGTCTTACTTACATTTCGCAATGATAAAATCATAGTACCCCTTCGTGTATCACTATCCCATCGGACTGTAAACCCAGTTGACAATTTGGACTCATTCTTCTGCCAATAGCAACTAATGTCTTGGATTGAACTTCTCATATCTCCAACAAAATCACAAGTCAAATTTACATCCATTCGTTCTTCTATATGTACAGTAGCATATGTATGTATTATTTGAGCGAAACCATTACTTAATCCTACCCAGCATAGTATTACCAAGATGTAAATCTCAGTTTTGTAGGAGTGATCATTTTTACCCCCCATTGTGATGGTACCTTCTTCACTCTGGTATAATGAATCCAATTATCAATTCCTGCTACTTTCACAGCGGTAAATGTTATCAATAGCACCAAATAAAGTCCATGCCACTGTTCCTTTAAAGGCTCCGTTTGCCAATTTCGAACATACGCTTGGTCTCCTGGTTGATTCTCCAACGGCAAAGGGCGATTCCAGATGATCGCGGCACGTAAGGCTGTGAGTAATCTGCTTAAAGAAATTATATAACTATAAACATCTTGATCTCCTTGGAGGTGTAAATCTGCACTTCCCGTTCCCTTCGTTGGTGCAGTATATGGCTTACCGTACAGAATTTCATAGGGACTTACAGACAACCCTTCTCTAGGTTTTATACGAATTCTCAATAAAGCAAGGGGCAATGCCTGTGGCCATTGGATTTGAGCTTCCTGGCATATCTTTTTAATTTGTCCTTTTAATGTTTGATTCTTCCTTTCTACCTTTCCACTAGATTGTGGCCTCCATGGTGTATGTAAATCCCAGCTAATTCCAAGCATTTCACTAATTTCCTGTACTATTTTAGCTATAAAGTGTGGGCCTCGATCTGAAGAAATTCCTAAAGGTACCCCAAATCTAGGTATGATCTCTTTTAACAAAGTTTTTACTACTTCTCTAGCTTGATTCGTTCTACAGGGAAATGCTTCTAGCCACCCTGAAAAGGTACATACGTATACCAATAAATACTTAAACCCTTTTGATTTAGGTAATTCTGCAAAATCCACTTGCCAATAGTCACCTGGTTCTATTCCCACTTTCAAAGTTCCCATTGGAATTTGTTTTCGTATTACCGGATTATTCTTTAAACATACTGGACACTTCGCATTCACCCCTTTTGCTATTGTTAACATTTGTGCAGATATAATGCTCCGCTTTAAAAACTGCACCAATGCTTCTGCTCCCCAATGGCATTTATTATGTTCAGTTTGTATTATTCGTTTCATAATTGTAGCAGGCACTACTACTTGTCCATTACCTGTTACATACCATCCATGTGAATTCTTCTGTGCCTTTACCAAATCGGCTAATTTTTCATCTTCTTGGGTATAAAAGGGATTTACAGAGAGATGAGCAGTAATCGGGCTTACCTTAGTAGGTATTAGAGCTAATTCAGTCCATACTTGCCGTGCAGCAATTTTGGCTGCCTGGTCTGCCTTCATGTTTCCTTGTGCCACATCGCTGTCATCCCTCTGATGTCCTCGACAATGCATTACAGCCACTTGCTGAGGTAGTACCACAGCCTCTAATAACTGTAAGATCTCGGTTCGATATTTAATAATACTACCTTGAGCCGTCAACAATCCTCTTTCCTTCCATAAAGCTCCATGTATATGTATTATTCCAAAAGCGTATTTAGAATCTGCCCAAATATTCACCCTCTTATCCGTACTCGGTATTAAAGCCCGAATTAGAGCGACCAGTTCTGCCTTTTGCGCTGACGTTCCTGGCATTAATGCCTTTGCTTCAATTACTTCAAGCTTAGTAACCACAGCATATCCAGAATATCGCGTTCCATTCTCAACAAAGCTGCTACCGTCTGTAAATAATGTCCAGTCAGGATTTACAAGGGGAATATCTTTCAGATCTACCCTACTGGCGTAAGTTTGTTCGATCACCTCAATACAATCATGTTCCAGCTCGCCTTCCTCTATTTTGCTACCTAAAAATTCAGCGGGATTCAAACATGTTGTTATCTTTAAAAATATATCATCCTGTTCTCTCAATATTGCTTGATATTTCAACATTCTACTGGATGACAACCAATGACCCCCCTTTTGTTCCAAAACTGCAATCACCATGTGGGGCACAAATACTTCCATTTTTGTTCCCAATGTCAATTTTCTAGCTTCTTGGACTAACATTACAGTAGCAGCCACTGCTCGGAGGCAAGAAGGCCATCCGGCACTTACCATATCCAACTGCTTGGAAAAATAGCCCACCGGTCTCTTCCATGATCCAATTCGTTGAGTTAAAACTCCAAGCGCTAGTCGTTGCCGCTCATGTACAAAGAGTTGAAATGTTTTTGTCAAATCAGGCAATCCTAATGCTGGGGCTTCTTGCAGAGCCTGTTTTAAGTCTTGAAAAGCCCTTTTACACTCTAAACTCCAAACTAATTGTGGCTCTTTTAAAGCTGCATACAGTGGTTTGGCTAACAGTCCATAATTCAAAATCCAGAGTCTGCACCACCCTGTCATTCCTAGAAAAGTTCGTAACTCGTGCAAATTTCTAGGTTCAGGGATGGCACAAATCGCTTGTATTCTATTCACCCCCAACCGTCTTTGTCCTTGGGAAATTTCACATCCCAGATATATCACTTTTTCCCGGGCAATTTGGGCTTTTTCCTTAGAAACTCGATAACCGCTCTGTCCCAGTAAATTTAATCATGCAACTGTAACAGTAATGCAGTTTTCATACCTTTCTGTCGCCACGAAAATGTCATCCACATATTGCAACAATAAGTATGCTTTTGATGGTAATTGAAAATATCCTTGCTCCTTCCAATCCTCCAGTTCTCGTGCCAGCTGATTCCCAAATATTGTAGGACTGTTTTTGAAGCCTTGTGGTAACCTGGTCCAGGTCAGCTGTCGTTTTCGTCCTGTATCCGGATTTTCCCATTCAAACGCAAATAATTTCCTACTTTGTAATGCCAATGGGATGCAGAAGAAAGCATCTTTTAAATCAATTACAGAAAAGTATCTAAATTGTTCTGCCACAGATGTTAACAATGTATAAGGATTTGCTACTACTGGATGTATATCTTTAACTATTTCGTTTACAGCTCTTAAATCTTGAACTAACCTATAATCTCCGTTAGGTTTTCTTATAGGAAATATTGGTGTATTATATTCAGATTCACATTCTTCTAACACATTGTGCATCAAAAATTTTGCAATTAATGGTGCTACCCCTTTCCTAGCTTCTAACTGTATAGGATATTGTCTAACTCTTACCGGTTGGACACCTTCTTTCAATTCTACTATGACAGGTTTTGCTGCTTTCGCTAATCCCGGTACTTGTGTCTCCCATACCCATGGTACTACAGCGTTTTCTACCTCTATTGGTATTGTTGTATTAGCTATTTCTTTTACTATAAATATTCTAGCTATTTCTTCCTCAGGTATCTGCAACTTAGCTTTTCCATTTTCAAATATTATTTTAGCATTAAATCTTGACAATAAATCTCGTCCTAACAAAGATGTAGGACAATCCGGTACATAGAGAAATTCATGATCTAATTCTTTACCCCTAAAATTTAGATGCAATGGCCGCAGAAAGGGCCGTTGCTCTGTTTTTCCTGTAGCTCCTACCACAGTTATCATCGTATCTCCTATCTTTCCTAAACAAGTATTTAAAACAGAATAAGTTGCCCCAGTATCTACCAATAATTGTTTCTCTTCCCCATCAATTTCTGTTGTCACTTTTAATCCATCACTTAGTCAGCTACTATGTTGCCCCAAATGTCCTAACATCATTGTTTCTGCCATTGGTGTTCCTCCTACTGAAGTCTGCTGGGCCAAATTCATTTTCACTGGGCACTCATTTTTCCAATGTCCCTGTTGTCTGCAAAACGCACACTGATTTATCCCTAGCTGATTTTGAGGTATTCCCCGCATGCCTCCTACCCTGTATCCTCCTCGACCTCGTCCTCTACTTCTGCCTCTTATTCCTTGATTTACTCGTTGTAACATTGCTAATAATCCTGCCTGATTTCTCTTTGTGGTTTTTTTTTTTTTTTTTCTCCCTATTATTGTACACTTTCCAGCTGATTGCTTCCAAATTACTAAATCTCCTGGGGAAAAAGGAACTTTCCCATATACTTTATCAGTCCCCGAAATTGCCTCTCGTAAAGGGGCTAATAATACTTTACTGTTTTGCTCTTGTTCCTTCCTCCCTTGTCTTGTTCTCTGTGCAATTGGGGTTCGTTGCGCTTGTCTTGGGCATGATGAATGCCCTGGCGAACCCTTCGGTGTTAACTTAATCTGGATCGCTCCAGTATTAATTGATTCTGACGGTTTTACCGCCTTAATACTATCAGTATCACTATCGTCCCCTGCATCTATATCGGACATCACAGGGGCCGTCGGTGATGCTAAAAGTGATACCTCCTCTGGCTCTCTTATTGAATTTTGTATTGCCAAACAAGTCATACACTTCTTATTACCTACACATCCTTCACATTTTGTTTTATCTTTTTTTCGGGATGTACCAACAACATTCCACATTCTCTCTGCATATCTGGATGATTACGTATATCATAAAATAGATCAACATATGGTACTTCATCCCATTTTTCAAGTTCTTAACAATATCTCATTAATGGACCTATAACACCCGGATCTAAACTTCCGTGTTCAGGCCACCGGGGTCCATCATACTCATATTGTGGCCACCAATTCGTACAATAATCTATAAATCGACTTTTACTCATACTCTGAAAATATCCCGCACTTTTCCAATGCTTTAATAAACATCCTAACGGAGAATTATCCGGTATTACCATGGTCTTACACACTCACTCCACACACACACACACACACACTAAATCTACGGGGTAGAAAACGGAAAGATAGCCTCTGATGGGAAACAAAAGACCAAACCAAACTCACGAGACAGCCACGTATGTCCGTGAGTGCTGGACCTGCGGGGCTTTCGCTCCGTCTGACGGCCAGCGCCTAGGCTTCCACAGACCAGACCTCGAGCTCGTTAGCCCAACCTTGCGTGAATCGCCGTCACGTCTTATTAGGCAGGCACCCGACCAAATATTACAATAAAGCACCTTCGGGCTTACCACTTTGGGACGTCAGGAGCAGCGCAGAGCGGGCGCAGCCGATGGCTCCCCGAGAATTCCTCGGTGCCGGCACGGAGCAAAATCGGAAAGCGAACCGTCAACACTACTCCCGAAGTCCCATCTGGGTCGCCAGAAAACTGTTGCCCGTAAAGAAACACATAACTACGAAAGCAGTTATATGCGGTGCTTTATTCGGGGCCCGGGGTCTCAGGGACTCATGTCCAAAGCTGAGAATCCCAAATCCCCGTTTAACTTGGTTAATATTTATAGTGTTCGGTTACGTAACATAATCAACAGAATTGCTAAGCTACATGATTGTTTCCCATTTATAGTTTCTTCAGTTACTGTTGCCAAGATTTGCTTATCATTTACCTAGTTCATCAGATTGTGCTGTACCCAGTTCATCAGATTGTACTGTACCCACTTCATCAGATTGTACTGTACCCAACACCTGCAATTATACCTTCATCTTGTCTACCAAGTATAACCTATTCTAATCAATATAATGTAACAATTCCCCCCTTTGAAAATACTTCAAGTCTTCCAGACTGCAAGGATTTTCATCATCAGTTCCGCAGATTTCCATATTCTTTGGACCGTCTCAAACTGGTGATTGTAGCTGCAATGAATTATTTCCAATGTCTTCATATCTCGGGGGAAGTTCATGATTCTTCCTGGTAACAGCTTTTAAAATTTTCCCCAAGTGTTGCCGTTCCTTATTAACAATATTTTGAATCAAACGCAACACTCCCATAATAGCTAACATAATAATTATAATTATTATACACCATTGAATTAAAGATGCTACCCAACCAGAGATGTTCAATCCAAATGACTTTGCTAAAGCAGCCACCCAATTATGGGCACTTTCTTCTCTTTCTTCCTCAGTTGCACGTTCAATTTGCGTTAGCTGAGACAAATCACGTTCTACCGCGGCTGTAACATTCGGAATATGTACACAACAATGATCAATCTTATCTCGTAAATAACCACATACTCCATGTTCTTTTAGCAACAGCATATCTAATGCCATTCTATTTTGCAGGGTCATTTTTGTGGTTGCCTGTAATTGTAAGTTTATTTCCTTAAATCCTTCTTTAGTCACTCTTGCTAGCCTTTCCGTTTGTCCTAACAACCGGTACAACATTTCTCTATTCCGATAAGTACTAATTGGAGCAAACAATGATTCTAAAGCCCAACCTAACTTCACACCGGATGATGGTTCTTGCCAATCATCATCATCCTTTATTTCTCTCTTCATTATCCATAAATTTTCTAATCTACCCTTAAACGGCGCTTTCTTCCAAATTGGGCAGAGAGTTGGTAACCCTAAAGTTATTTCAGTCACCAACCCATCCAAGGGGAGGTGAGTCGTCCATTGTCCATCACTGGTAACCCAAACTAAATTTCCTGTGCTCCTGATCGTAGTTCTACAATCTATTCTCACTCCGAATTGTATTACAGGTTCACTCATTGAGTATTTAATTCCTCTACAGGCACAACCTGTCCTTAATGCAAGGACCACAGGTGGAAAGGTAACTTCACTTTCGGGGTGTCACAAGTGTATACTTTTGTACAGTTCTAGACTGGGTGTTTTTCAGCTAACTTTCTTTTGCATTAGATTTTCTTGTGTTTCCTGTTGTGGCGCCTGGATTATTTGTATTGGTTGCATTTCGTCTTTTTCCAAATCTTTTAACTCTCTCCTGGCTCTGTTTCTTTTCTGCATAGGTTCTGATTTTGCAGTAACCTCTAATGCCCTTTTTCCATAATCAAAACTCTCTTTAATCCAAACAATACAGGTGTAGTTTCCTACATCTGTCTTACTTACATTTCGCAATGATAAAATCATAGTACCCCTTCGTGTATCACTATCCCATCGGATTGTAAACCCACTTGACAATTTGGACTCATTCTTCTGCCAATAGCAACTAATGTCTTGGATTGAACTTCTCATATCTCCAACAAAATCACAAGTCAAATTTACATCCATTCGTTCTTCTATATGTACAGTAGCATATGTATGTATTATTTGAGCGAAACCATTACTTAATCCTACCCAGCATAGTATTACCAAGATGTAAATCTCAGTTTTGTAGGAGTGATCATTTTTACCCCCCATTGTGATGGTACCTTCTTCACTCTGGTATAATGAATCCAATTATCAATTCCTGCTACTTTCACAGCGGTAAATGTTATCAATAGCACCAAATAAAGTCCATGCCACTGTTCCTTTAAAGGCTCCGTTTGCCAATTTCGAACATACGCTTGGTCTCCTGGTTGATTCTCCAACGGCAAAGGGCGATTCCAGATGATCGCGGCACGTAAGGCTGTGAGTAATCTGCTTAAAGAAATTATATAACTATAAACATCTTGATCTCCTTGGAGGTGTAAATCTGCACTTCCCGTTCCCTTCGTTGGTGCAGTATATGGCTTACCGTACAGAATTTCATAGGGACTTACAGACAACCCTTCTCTAGGTTTTATACGAATTCTCAATAAAGCAAGGGGCAATGCCTGTGGCCATTGGATTTGAGCTTCCTGGCATATCTTTTTAATTTGTCCTTTTAATGTTTGATTCTTCCTTTCTACCTTTCCACTAGATTGTGGCCTCCACGGTGTATGTAAATCCCAGCTAATTCCAAGCATTTCACTAATTTCCTGTACTATTTTAGCTATAAAGTGTGGGCCTCGATCTGAAGAAATTCCTAAAGGTACCCCAAATCTAGGTATGATCTCTTTTAACAAAGTTTTTACTACTTCTCTAGCTTGATTCGTTCTACAGGGAAATGCTTCTAGCCACCCTGAAAAGGTACATACGTATACCAATAAATACTGAAACCCTTTTGATTTAGGTAATTCTGCAAAATCCACTTGCCAATAGTCACCTGGTTCTATTCCCACTTTCAAAGTTCCCATTTGAATTTGTTTTCGTATTACCGGATTATTCTTTAAACATACTGGACACTTCGCATTCACCCCTTTTGCTATTGTTAACATTTGTGCAGATATAATGCTCCGCTTTAAAAACTGCACCAATGCTTCTGCTCCCCAATGGCATTTATTATGTTCAGTTTGTATTATTCGTTTCATAATTGTAGCAGGCACTACTACTTGTCCATTACCTGTTACATACCATCCATGTGAATTCTTCTGTGCCTTTACCAAATCGGCTAATTTTTCATCTTCTTGGGTATAAAAGGGATTTACAGAGAGATGAGCAGTAATCGGGCTTACCTTAGTAGGTATTAGAGCTAATTCAGTCCATACTTGCCGTGCAGCAATTTTGGCTGCCTGGTCTGCCTTCATGTTTCCTTGTGCCACATCGCTGTCATCCCTCTGATGTCCTCGACAATGCATTACAGCCACTTGCTGAGGTAGTACCACAGCCTCTAATAACTGTAAGATCTCGGTTCGATATTTAATAATACTACCTTGAGCCGTCAACAATCCTCTTTCCTTCCATAAAGCTCCATGTATATGTATTATTCCAAAAGCGTATTTAGAATCTGCCCAAATATTCACCCTCTTATCCGTACTCGGTATTAAAGCCCGAATTAGAGCGACCAGTTCTGCCTTTTGCGCTGACGTTCCTGGCATTAATGCCTTTGCTTCAATTACTTCAAGCTTAGTAACCACAGCATATCCAGAATATCGTGTTCCATTCTCAACAAAGCTGCTACCGTCTGTAAATAATGTCCAGTCAGGATTTACAAGGGGAATATCTTTCAGATCTACCCTACTGGCATAAGTTTGTTCGATCACCTCAATACAATCATGTTCCAGCTCGCCTTCCTCTATTTTGCTACCTAAAAATTCAGCGGGATTCAAACATGTTGTTATCTTTAAAAATATATCATCCTGTTCTCTCAATATTGCCTGATATTTCAACATTCTACTGGATGACAACCAATGACCCCCCTTTTGTTCCAAAACTGCAATCACCATGTGGGGCACAAATACTTCCATTTTTGTTCCCAATGTCAATTTTCTAGCTTCTTGGACTAACATTACAGTAGCAGCCACTGCTCGGAGGCAAGAAGGCCATCCGGCACTTACCATATCCAACTGCTTGGAAAAATAGCCCACCGGTCTCTTCCATGATCCAATTCGTTGAGTTAAAACTCCAAGCGCTAGTCGTTGCCGCTCATGTACAAAGAGTTGAAATGTTTTTGTCAAATCAGGCAATCCTAATGCTGGGGCTTCTTGCAGAGCCTGTTTTAAGTCTTGAAAAGCCCTTTTACACTCTAAACTCCAAACTAATTGTGGCTCTTTTAAAGCTGCATACAGTGGTTTGGCTAACAGTCCATAATTCAAAATCCAGAGTCTGCACCACCCTGTCATTCCTAGAAAAGTTCGTAACTCGTGCAAATTTCTAGGTTCAGGGATGGCACAAATCGCTTGTATTCTATTCACCCCCAACCGTCTTTGTCCTTGGGAAATTTCACATCCCAGATATATCACTTTTTCCCGGGCAATTTGGGCTTTTTCCTTAGAAACTCGATAACCGCTCTGTCCCAGTAAATTTAATCACGCAACTGTAACAGTAATGCAGTTTTCATACCTTTCTGTCGCCACGAAAATGTCATCCACATATTGCAACAATAAGTATGCTTTTGATGGTAATTGAAAATATCCTTGCTCCTTCCAATCCTCCAGTTCTCGTGCCAGCTGATTCCCAAATATTGTAGGACTGTTTTTGAAGCCTTGTGGTAACCTGGTCCAGGTCAGCTGTCGTTTTCGTCCTGTATCCGGATTTTCCCATTCAAACGCAAATAATTTCCTACTTTGTAATGCCAATGGGATGCAGAAGAAAGCATCTTTTAAATCAATTACAGAAAAGTATCTAAATTGTTCTGCCACAGATGTTAACAATGTATAAGGATTTGCTACTACTGGATGTATATCTTTAACTATTTCGTTTACAGCTCTTAAATCTTGAACTAACCTATAATCTCCGTTAGGTTTTCTTATAGGAAATATTGGTGTATTATATTCAGATTCACATTCTTCTAACACATTGTGCATCAAAAATTTTGCAATTAATGGTGCTACCCCTTTCCTAGCTTCTAACTGTATAGGATATTGTCTAACTCTTACCGGTTGGACACCTTCTTTCAATTCTACTATGACAGGTTTTGCTGCTTTCGCTAATCCCGGTACTTGTGTCTCCCATACCCATGGTACTACAGCGTTTTCTACCTCTATTGGTATTGTTGTATTAGCTATTTCTTTTACTATAAATATTCTAGCTATTTCTTCCTCAGGTATCTGCAACTTAGCTTTTCCATTTTCAAATATTATTTTAGCATTAAATCTTGACAATAAATCTCGTCCTAACAAAGATGTAGGACAATCCGGTACATAGAGAAATTCATGATCTAATTCTTTACCCCTAAAATTTAGATGCAATGGCCGCAGAAAGGGCCGTTGCTCTGTTTTTCCTGTAGCTCCTACCACAGTTATCATCGTATCTCCTATCTTTCCTAAACAAGTATTTAAAACAGAATAAGTTGCCCCAGTATCTACCAATAATTGTTTCTCTTCCCCATCAATTTCTGTTGTCACTTTTAATCCATCACTTAGTCAGCTACTATGTTGCCCCAAATGTCCTAACATCATTGTTTCTGCCATTGGTGTTCCTCCTACTGAAGTCTGCTGGGCCAAATTCATTTTCACTGGGCACTCATTTTTCCAATGTCCCTGTTGTCTGCAAAACGCACACTGATTTATCCCTAGCTGATTTTGAGGTATTCCCCGCATGCCTCCTACCCTGTATCCTCCTCGACCTCGTCCTCTACTTCTGCCTCTTATTCCTTGATTTACTCGTTGTAACATTGCTAATAATCCTGCCTGATTTCTCTTTGTGGTTTTTTTTTTTTTTTTTCTCCCTATTATTGTACACTTTCCAGCTGATTGCTTCCAAATTACTAAATCTCCTGGGGAAAAAGGAACTTTCCCATATACTTTATCAGTCCCCGAAATTGCCTCTCGTAAAGGGGCTAATAATACTTTACTGTTTTGCTCTTGTTCCTTCCTCCCTTGTCTTGTTCTCTGTGCAATTGGGGTTCGTTGCGCTTGTCTTGGGCATGATGAATGCCCTGGCGAACCCTTCGGTGTTAACTTAATCTGGATCGCTCCAGTATTAATTGATTCTGACGGTTTTACCGCCTTAATACTATCAGTATCACTATCGTCCCCTGCATCTATATCGGACATCACAGGGGCCGTCGGTGATGCTAAAAGTGATACCTCCTCTGGCTCTCTTATTGAATTTTGTATTGCCAAACAAGTCATACACTTCTTATTACCTACACATCCTTCACATTTTGTTTTATCTTTTTTTCGGGATGTACCAACAACATTCCACATTCTCTCTGCATATCTGGATGATTACGTATATCATAAAATAGATCAACATATGGTACTTCATCCCATTTTTCAAGTTCTTAACAATATCTCATTAATGGACCTATAACACCCGGATCTAAACTTCCGTGTTCAGGCCACCGGGGTCCATCATACTCATATTGTGGCCACCAATTCGTACAATAATCTATAAATCGACTTTTACTCATACTCTGAAAATATCCCGCACTTTTCCAATGCTTTAATAAACATCCTAACGGAGAATTATCCGGTATTACCATGGTCTTACACACTCACTCCACACACACACACACACACACTAAATCTACGGGGTAGAAAACGGAAAGATAGCCTCTGATGGGAAACAAAAGACCAAACCAAACTCACGAGACAGCCACGTATGTCCGTGAGTGCTGGACCTGCGGGGCTTTCGCTCCGTCTGACGGCCAGCGCCTAGGCTTCCACAGACCAGACCTCGAGCTCGTTAGCCCAACCTTGCGTGAATCGCCGTCACGTCTTATTAGGCAGGCACCCGACCAAATATTACAATAAAGCACCTTCGGGCTTACCACTTTGGGACGTCAGGAGCAGCGCAGAGCGGGCGCAGCCGATGGCTCCCCGAGAATTCCTCGGTGCCGGCACGGAGCAAAATCGGAAAGCGAACCGTCAACACTACTCCCGAAGTCCCATCTGGGTCGCCAGAAAACTGTTGCCCGTAAAGAAACACATAACTACGAAAGCAGTTATATGCGGTGCTTTATTCGGGGCCCGGGGTCTCAGGGACTCATGTCCAAAGCTGAGAATCCCAAATCCCCGTTTAACTTGGTTAATATTTATAGTGTTCGGTTACGTAACATAATCAACAGAATTGCTAAGCTACATGATTGTTTCCCATTTATAGTTTCTTCAGTTACTGTTGCCAAGATTTGCTTATCATTTACCTAGTTCATCAGATTGTGCTGTACCCAGTTCATCAGATTGTACTGTACCCACTTCATCAGATTGTACTGTACCCAACACCTGCAATTATACCTTCATCTTGTCTACCAAGTATAACCTATTCTAATCAATATAATGTAACAATTCCCCCCTTTGAAAATACTTCAAGTCTTCCAGACTGCAAGGATTTTCATCATCAGTTCCGCAGATTTCCATATTCTTTGGACCGTCTCAAACTGGTGATTGTAGCTGCAATGAATTATTTCCAATGTCTTCATATCTCGGGGGAAGTTCATGATTCTTCCTGGTAACAGCTTTTAAAATTTTCCCCAAGTGTTGCCGTTCCTTATTAACAATATTTTGAATCAAACGCAACACTCCCATAATAGCTAACATAATAATTATAATTATTATACACCATTGAATTAAAGATGCTACCCAACCAGAGATGTTCAATCCAAATGACTTTGCTAAAGCAGCCACCCAATTATGGGCACTTTCTTCTCTTTCTTCCTCAGTTGCACGTTCAATTTGCGTTAGCTGAGACAAATCACGTTCTACCGCGGCTGTAACATTCGGAATATGTACACAACAATGATCAATCTTATCTCGTAAATAACCACATACTCCATGTTCTTTTAGCAACAGCATATCTAATGCCATTCTATTTTGCAGGGTCATTTTTGTGGTTGCCTGTAATTGTAAGTTTATTTCCTTAAATCCTTCTTTAGTCACTCTTGCTAGCCTTTCCGTTTGTCCTAACAACCGGTACAACATTTCTCTATTCCGATAAGTACTAATTGGAGCAAACAATGATTCTAAAGCCCAACCTAACTTCACACCGGATGATGGTTCTTGCCAATCATCATCATCCTTTATTTCTCTCTTCATTATCCATAAATTTTCTAATCTACCCTTAAACGGCGCTTTCTTCCAAATTGGGCAGAGAGTTGGTAACCCTAAAGTTATTTCAGTCACCAACCCATCCAAGGGGAGGTGAGTCGTCCATTGTCCATCACTGGTAACCCAAACTAAATTTCCTGTGCTCCTGATCGTAGTTCTACAATCTATTCTCACTCCGAATTGTATTACAGGTTCACTCATTGAGTATTTAATTCCTCTACAGGCACAACCTGTCCTTAATGCAAGGACCACAGGTGGAAAGGTAACTTCACTTTCGGGGTGTCACAAGTGTATACTTTTGTACAGTTCTAGACTGGGTGTTTTTCAGCTAACTTTCTTTTGCATTAGATTTTCTTGTGTTTCCTGTTGTGGCGCCTGGATTATTTGTATTGGTTGCATTTCGTCTTTTTCCAAATCTTTTAACTCTCTCCTGGCTCTGTTTCTTTTCTGCATAGGTTCTGATTTTGCAGTAACCTCTAATGCCCTTTTTCCATAATCAAAACTCTCTTTAATCCAAACAATACAGGTGTAGTTTCCTACATCTGTCTTACTTACATTTCGCAATGATAAAATCATAGTACCCCTTCGTGTATCACTATCCCATCGGATTGTAAACCCACTTGACAATTTGGACTCATTCTTCTGCCAATAGCAACTAATGTCTTGGATTGAACTTCTCATATCTCCAACAAAATCACAAGTCAAATTTACATCCATTCGTTCTTCTATATGTACAGTAGCATATGTATGTATTATTTGAGCGAAACCATTACTTAATCCTACCCAGCATAGTATTACCAAGATGTAAATCTCAGTTTTGTAGGAGTGATCATTTTTACCCCCCATTGTGATGGTACCTTCTTCACTCTGGTATAATGAATCCAATTATCAATTCCTGCTACTTTCACAGCGGTAAATGTTATCAATAGCACCAAATAAAGTCCATGCCACTGTTCCTTTAAAGGCTCCGTTTGCCAATTTCGAACATACGCTTGGTCTCCTGGTTGATTCTCCAACGGCAAAGGGCGATTCCAGATGATCGCGGCACGTAAGGCTGTGAGTAATCTGCTTAAAGAAATTATATAACTATAAACATCTTGATCTCCTTGGAGGTGTAAATCTGCACTTCCCGTTCCCTTCGTTGGTGCAGTATATGGCTTACCGTACAGAATTTCATAGGGACTTACAGACAACCCTTCTCTAGGTTTTATACGAATTCTCAATAAAGCAAGGGGCAATGCCTGTGGCCATTGGATTTGAGCTTCCTGGCATATCTTTTTAATTTGTCCTTTTAATGTTTGATTCTTCCTTTCTACCTTTCCACTAGATTGTGGCCTCCACGGTGTATGTAAATCCCAGCTAATTCCAAGCATTTCACTAATTTCCTGTACTATTTTAGCTATAAAGTGTGGGCCTCGATCTGAAGAAATTCCTAAAGGTACCCCAAATCTAGGTATGATCTCTTTTAACAAAGTTTTTACTACTTCTCTAGCTTGATTCGTTCTACAGGGAAATGCTTCTAGCCACCCTGAAAAGGTACATACGTATACCAATAAATACTGAAACCCTTTTGATTTAGGTAATTCTGCAAAATCCACTTGCCAATAGTCACCTGGTTCTATTCCCACTTTCAAAGTTCCCATTTGAATTTGTTTTCGTATTACCGGATTATTCTTTAAACATACTGGACACTTCGCATTCACCCCTTTTGCTATTGTTAACATTTGTGCAGATATAATGCTCCGCTTTAAAAACTGCACCAATGCTTCTGCTCCCCAATGGCATTTATTATGTTCAGTTTGTATTATTCGTTTCATAATTGTAGCAGGCACTACTACTTGTCCATTACCTGTTACATACCATCCATGTGAATTCTTCTGTGCCTTTACCAAATCGGCTAATTTTTCATCTTCTTGGGTATAAAAGGGATTTACAGAGAGATGAGCAGTAATCGGGCTTACCTTAGTAGGTATTAGAGCTAATTCAGTCCATACTTGCCGTGCAGCAATTTTGGCTGCCTGGTCTGCCTTCATGTTTCCTTGTGCCACATCGCTGTCATCCCTCTGATGTCCTCGACAATGCATTACAGCCACTTGCTGAGGTAGTACCACAGCCTCTAATAACTGTAAGATCTCGGTTCGATATTTAATAATACTACCTTGAGCCGTCAACAATCCTCTTTCCTTCCATAAAGCTCCATGTATATGTATTATTCCAAAAGCGTATTTAGAATCTGCCCAAATATTCACCCTCTTATCCGTACTCGGTATTAAAGCCCGAATTAGAGCGACCAGTTCTGCCTTTTGCGCTGACGTTCCTGGCATTAATGCCTTTGCTTCAATTACTTCAAGCTTAGTAACCACAGCATATCCAGAATATCGTGTTCCATTCTCAACAAAGCTGCTACCGTCTGTAAATAATGTCCAGTCAGGATTTACAAGGGGAATATCTTTCAGATCTACCCTACTGGCATAAGTTTGTTCGATCACCTCAATACAATCATGTTCCAGCTCGCCTTCCTCTATTTTGCTACCTAAAAATTCAGCGGGATTCAAACATGTTGTTATCTTTAAAAATATATCATCCTGTTCTCTCAATATTGCCTGATATTTCAACATTCTACTGGATGACAACCAATGACCCCCCTTTTGTTCCAAAACTGCAATCACCATGTGGGGCACAAATACTTCCATTTTTGTTCCCAATGTCAATTTTCTAGCTTCTTGGACTAACATTACAGTAGCAGCCACTGCTCGGAGGCAAGAAGGCCATCCGGCACTTACCATATCCAACTGCTTGGAAAAATAGCCCACCGGTCTCTTCCATGATCCAATTCGTTGAGTTAAAACTCCAAGCGCTAGTCGTTGCCGCTCATGTACAAAGAGTTGAAATGTTTTTGTCAAATCAGGCAATCCTAATGCTGGGGCTTCTTGCAGAGCCTGTTTTAAGTCTTGAAAAGCCCTTTTACACTCTAAACTCCAAACTAATTGTGGCTCTTTTAAAGCTGCATACAGTGGTTTGGCTAACAGTCCATAATTCAAAATCCAGAGTCTGCACCACCCTGTCATTCCTAGAAAAGTTCGTAACTCGTGCAAATTTCTAGGTTCAGGGATGGCACAAATCGCTTGTATTCTATTCACCCCCAACCGTCTTTGTCCTTGGGAAATTTCACATCCCAGATATATCACTTTTTCCCGGGCAATTTGGGCTTTTTCCTTAGAAACTCGATAACCGCTCTGTCCCAGTAAATTTAATCACGCAACTGTAACAGTAATGCAGTTTTCATACCTTTCTGTCGCCACGAAAATGTCATCCACATATTGCAACAATAAGTATGCTTTTGATGGTAATTGAAAATATCCTTGCTCCTTCCAATCCTCCAGTTCTCGTGCCAGCTGATTCCCAAATATTGTAGGACTGTTTTTGAAGCCTTGTGGTAACCTGGTCCAGGTCAGCTGTCGTTTTCGTCCTGTATCCGGATTTTCCCATTCAAACGCAAATAATTTCCTACTTTGTAATGCCAATGGGATGCAGAAGAAAGCATCTTTTAAATCAATTACAGAAAAGTATCTAAATTGTTCTGCCACAGATGTTAACAATGTATAAGGATTTGCTACTACTGGATGTATATCTTTAACTATTTCGTTTACAGCTCTTAAATCTTGAACTAACCTATAATCTCCGTTAGGTTTTCTTATAGGAAATATTGGTGTATTATATTCAGATTCACATTCTTCTAACACATTGTGCATCAAAAATTTTGCAATTAATGGTGCTACCCCTTTCCTAGCTTCTAACTGTATAGGATATTGTCTAACTCTTACCGGTTGGACACCTTCTTTCAATTCTACTATGACAGGTTTTGCTGCTTTCGCTAATCCCGGTACTTGTGTCTCCCATACCCATGGTACTACAGCGTTTTCTACCTCTATTGGTATTGTTGTATTAGCTATTTCTTTTACTATAAATATTCTAGCTATTTCTTCCTCAGGTATCTGCAACTTAGCTTTTCCATTTTCAAATATTATTTTAGCATTAAATCTTGACAATAAATCTCGTCCTAACAAAGATGTAGGACAATCCGGTACATAGAGAAATTCATGATCTAATTCTTTACCCCTAAAATTTAGATGCAATGGCCGCAGAAAGGGCCGTTGCTCTGTTTTTCCTGTAGCTCCTACCACAGTTATCATCGTATCTCCTATCTTTCCTAAACAAGTATTTAAAACAGAATAAGTTGCCCCAGTATCTACCAATAATTGTTTCTCTTCCCCATCAATTTCTGTTGTCACTTTTAATCCATCACTTAGTCAGCTACTATGTTGCCCCAAATGTCCTAACATCATTGTTTCTGCCATTGGTGTTCCTCCTACTGAAGTCTGCTGGGCCAAATTCATTTTCACTGGGCACTCATTTTTCCAATGTCCCTGTTGTCTGCAAAACGCACACTGATTTATCCCTAGCTGATTTTGAGGTATTCCCCGCATGCCTCCTACCCTGTATCCTCCTCGACCTCGTCCTCTACTTCTGCCTCTTATTCCTTGATTTACTCGTTGTAACATTGCTAATAATCCTGCCTGATTTCTCTTTGTGGTTTTTTTTTTTTTTTTTCTCCCTATTATTGTACACTTTCCAGCTGATTGCTTCCAAATTACTAAATCTCCTGGGGAAAAAGGAACTTTCCCATATACTTTATCAGTCCCCGAAATTGCCTCTCGTAAAGGGGCTAATAATACTTTACTGTTTTGCTCTTGTTCCTTCCTCCCTTGTCTTGTTCTCTGTGCAATTGGGGTTCGTTGCGCTTGTCTTGGGCATGATGAATGCCCTGGCGAACCCTTCGGTGTTAACTTAATCTGGATCGCTCCAGTATTAATTGATTCTGACGGTTTTACCGCCTTAATACTATCAGTATCACTATCGTCCCCTGCATCTATATCGGACATCACAGGGGCCGTCGGTGATGCTAAAAGTGATACCTCCTCTGGCTCTCTTATTGAATTTTGTATTGCCAAACAAGTCATACACTTCTTATTACCTACACATCCTTCACATTTTGTTTTATCTTTTTTTCGGGATGTACCAACAACATTCCACATTCTCTCTGCATATCTGGATGATTACGTATATCATAAAATAGATCAACATATGGTACTTCATCCCATTTTTCAAGTTCTTAACAATATCTCATTAATGGACCTATAACACCCGGATCTAAACTTCCGTGTTCAGGCCACCGGGGTCCATCATACTCATATTGTGGCCACCAATTCGTACAATAATCTATAAATCGACTTTTACTCATACTCTGAAAATATCCCGCACTTTTCCAATGCTTTAATAAACATCCTAACGGAGAATTATCCGGTATTACCATGGTCTTACACACTCACTCCACACACACACACACACACACTAAATCTACGGGGTAGAAAACGGAAAGATAGCCTCTGATGGGAAACAAAAGACCAAACCAAACTCACGAGACAGCCACGTATGTCCGTGAGTGCTGGACCTGCGGGGCTTTCGCTCCGTCTGACGGCCAGCGCCTAGGCTTCCACAGACCAGACCTCGAGCTCGTTAGCCCAACCTTGCGTGAATCGCCGTCACGTCTTATTAGGCAGGCACCCGACCAAATATTACAATAAAGCACCTTCGGGCTTACCACTTTGGGACGTCAGGAGCAGCGCAGAGCGGGCGCAGCCGATGGCTCCCCGAGAATTCCTCGGTGCCGGCACGGAGCAAAATCGGAAAGCGAACCGTCAACACTACTCCCGAAGTCCCATCTGGGTCGCCAGAAAACTGTTGCCCGTAAAGAAACACATAACTACGAAAGCAGTTATATGCGGTGCTTTATTCGGGGCCCGGGGTCTCAGGGACTCATGTCCAAAGCTGAGAATCCCAAATCCCCGTTTAACTTGGTTAATATTTATAGTGTTCGGTTACGTAACATAATCAACAGAATTGCTAAGCTACATGATTGTTTCCCATTTATAGTTTCTTCAGTTACTGTTGCCAAGATTTGCTTATCATTTACCTAGTTCATCAGATTGTGCTGTACCCAGTTCATCAGATTGTACTGTACCCACTTCATCAGATTGTACTGTACCCAACACCTGCAATTATACCTTCATCTTGTCTACCAAGTATAACCTATTCTAATCAATATAATGTAACAATTCCCCCCTTTGAAAATACTTCAAGTCTTCCAGACTGCAAGGATTTTCATCATCAGTTCCGCAGATTTCCATATTCTTTGGACCGTCTCAAACTGGTGATTGTAGCTGCAATGAATTATTTCCAATGTCTTCATATCTCGGGGGAAGTTCATGATTCTTCCTGGTAACAGCTTTTAAAATTTTCCCCAAGTGTTGCCGTTCCTTATTAACAATATTTTGAATCAAACGCAACACTCCCATAATAGCTAACATAATAATTATAATTATTATACACCATTGAATTAAAGATGCTACCCAACCAGAGATGTTCAATCCAAATGACTTTGCTAAAGCAGCCACCCAATTATGGGCACTTTCTTCTCTTTCTTCCTCAGTTGCACGTTCAATTTGCGTTAGCTGAGACAAATCACGTTCTACCGCGGCTGTAACATTCGGAATATGTACACAACAATGATCAATCTTATCTCGTAAATAACCACATACTCCATGTTCTTTTAGCAACAGCATATCTAATGCCATTCTATTTTGCAGGGTCATTTTTGTGGTTGCCTGTAATTGTAAGTTTATTTCCTTAAATCCTTCTTTAGTCACTCTTGCTAGCCTTTCCGTTTGTCCTAACAACCGGTACAACATTTCTCTATTCCGATAAGTACTAATTGGAGCAAACAATGATTCTAAAGCCCAACCTAACTTCACACCGGATGATGGTTCTTGCCAATCATCATCATCCTTTATTTCTCTCTTCATTATCCATAAATTTTCTAATCTACCCTTAAACGGCGCTTTCTTCCAAATTGGGCAGAGAGTTGGTAACCCTAAAGTTATTTCAGTCACCAACCCATCCAAGGGGAGGTGAGTCGTCCATTGTCCATCACTGGTAACCCAAACTAAATTTCCTGTGCTCCTGATCGTAGTTCTACAATCTATTCTCACTCCGAATTGTATTACAGGTTCACTCATTGAGTATTTAATTCCTCTACAGGCACAACCTGTCCTTAATGCAAGGACCACAGGTGGAAAGGTAACTTCACTTTCGGGGTGTCACAAGTGTATACTTTTGTACAGTTCTAGACTGGGTGTTTTTCAGCTAACTTTCTTTTGCATTAGATTTTCTTGTGTTTCCTGTTGTGGCGCCTGGATTATTTGTATTGGTTGCATTTCGTCTTTTTCCAAATCTTTTAACTCTCTCCTGGCTCTGTTTCTTTTCTGCATAGGTTCTGATTTTGCAGTAACCTCTAATGCCCTTTTTCCATAATCAAAACTCTCTTTAATCCAAACAATACAGGTGTAGTTTCCTACATCTGTCTTACTTACATTTCGCAATGATAAAATCATAGTACCCCTTCGTGTATCACTATCCCATCGGATTGTAAACCCACTTGACAATTTGGACTCATTCTTCTGCCAATAGCAACTAATGTCTTGGATTGAACTTCTCATATCTCCAACAAAATCACAAGTCAAATTTACATCCATTCGTTCTTCTATATGTACAGTAGCATATGTATGTATTATTTGAGCGAAACCATTACTTAATCCTACCCAGCATAGTATTACCAAGATGTAAATCTCAGTTTTGTAGGAGTGATCATTTTTACCCCCCATTGTGATGGTACCTTCTTCACTCTGGTATAATGAATCCAATTATCAATTCCTGCTACTTTCACAGCGGTAAATGTTATCAATAGCACCAAATAAAGTCCATGCCACTGTTCCTTTAAAGGCTCCGTTTGCCAATTTCGAACATACGCTTGGTCTCCTGGTTGATTCTCCAACGGCAAAGGGCGATTCCAGATGATCGCGGCACGTAAGGCTGTGAGTAATCTGCTTAAAGAAATTATATAACTATAAACATCTTGATCTCCTTGGAGGTGTAAATCTGCACTTCCCGTTCCCTTCGTTGGTGCAGTATATGGCTTACCGTACAGAATTTCATAGGGACTTACAGACAACCCTTCTCTAGGTTTTATACGAATTCTCAATAAAGCAAGGGGCAATGCCTGTGGCCATTGGATTTGAGCTTCCTGGCATATCTTTTTAATTTGTCCTTTTAATGTTTGATTCTTCCTTTCTACCTTTCCACTAGATTGTGGCCTCCACGGTGTATGTAAATCCCAGCTAATTCCAAGCATTTCACTAATTTCCTGTACTATTTTAGCTATAAAGTGTGGGCCTCGATCTGAAGAAATTCCTAAAGGTACCCCAAATCTAGGTATGATCTCTTTTAACAAAGTTTTTACTACTTCTCTAGCTTGATTCGTTCTACAGGGAAATGCTTCTAGCCACCCTGAAAAGGTACATACGTATACCAATAAATACTGAAACCCTTTTGATTTAGGTAATTCTGCAAAATCCACTTGCCAATAGTCACCTGGTTCTATTCCCACTTTCAAAGTTCCCATTTGAATTTGTTTTCGTATTACCGGATTATTCTTTAAACATACTGGACACTTCGCATTCACCCCTTTTGCTATTGTTAACATTTGTGCAGATATAATGCTCCGCTTTAAAAACTGCACCAATGCTTCTGCTCCCCAATGGCATTTATTATGTTCAGTTTGTATTATTCGTTTCATAATTGTAGCAGGCACTACTACTTGTCCATTACCTGTTACATACCATCCATGTGAATTCTTCTGTGCCTTTACCAAATCGGCTAATTTTTCATCTTCTTGGGTATAAAAGGGATTTACAGAGAGATGAGCAGTAATCGGGCTTACCTTAGTAGGTATTAGAGCTAATTCAGTCCATACTTGCCGTGCAGCAATTTTGGCTGCCTGGTCTGCCTTCATGTTTCCTTGTGCCACATCGCTGTCATCCCTCTGATGTCCTCGACAATGCATTACAGCCACTTGCTGAGGTAGTACCACAGCCTCTAATAACTGTAAGATCTCGGTTCGATATTTAATAATACTACCTTGAGCCGTCAACAATCCTCTTTCCTTCCATAAAGCTCCATGTATATGTATTATTCCAAAAGCGTATTTAGAATCTGCCCAAATATTCACCCTCTTATCCGTACTCGGTATTAAAGCCCGAATTAGAGCGACCAGTTCTGCCTTTTGCGCTGACGTTCCTGGCATTAATGCCTTTGCTTCAATTACTTCAAGCTTAGTAACCACAGCATATCCAGAATATCGTGTTCCATTCTCAACAAAGCTGCTACCGTCTGTAAATAATGTCCAGTCAGGATTTACAAGGGGAATATCTTTCAGATCTACCCTACTGGCATAAGTTTGTTCGATCACCTCAATACAATCATGTTCCAGCTCGCCTTCCTCTATTTTGCTACCTAAAAATTCAGCGGGATTCAAACATGTTGTTATCTTTAAAAATATATCATCCTGTTCTCTCAATATTGCCTGATATTTCAACATTCTACTGGATGACAACCAATGACCCCCCTTTTGTTCCAAAACTGCAATCACCATGTGGGGCACAAATACTTCCATTTTTGTTCCCAATGTCAATTTTCTAGCTTCTTGGACTAACATTACAGTAGCAGCCACTGCTCGGAGGCAAGAAGGCCATCCGGCACTTACCATATCCAACTGCTTGGAAAAATAGCCCACCGGTCTCTTCCATGATCCAATTCGTTGAGTTAAAACTCCAAGCGCTAGTCGTTGCCGCTCATGTACAAAGAGTTGAAATGTTTTTGTCAAATCAGGCAATCCTAATGCTGGGGCTTCTTGCAGAGCCTGTTTTAAGTCTTGAAAAGCCCTTTTACACTCTAAACTCCAAACTAATTGTGGCTCTTTTAAAGCTGCATACAGTGGTTTGGCTAACAGTCCATAATTCAAAATCCAGAGTCTGCACCACCCTGTCATTCCTAGAAAAGTTCGTAACTCGTGCAAATTTCTAGGTTCAGGGATGGCACAAATCGCTTGTATTCTATTCACCCCCAACCGTCTTTGTCCTTGGGAAATTTCACATCCCAGATATATCACTTTTTCCCGGGCAATTTGGGCTTTTTCCTTAGAAACTCGATAACCGCTCTGTCCCAGTAAATTTAATCACGCAACTGTAACAGTAATGCAGTTTTCATACCTTTCTGTCGCCACGAAAATGTCATCCACATATTGCAACAATAAGTATGCTTTTGATGGTAATTGAAAATATCCTTGCTCCTTCCAATCCTCCAGTTCTCGTGCCAGCTGATTCCCAAATATTGTAGGACTGTTTTTGAAGCCTTGTGGTAACCTGGTCCAGGTCAGCTGTCGTTTTCATCCTGTATCCGGATTTTCCCATTCAAACGCAAATAATTTCCTACTTTGTAATGCCAATGGGATGCAGAAGAAAGCATCTTTTAAATCAATTACAGAAAAGTATCTAAATTGTTCTGCCACAGATGTTAACAATGTATAAGGATTTGCTACTACTGGATGTATATCTTTAACTATTTCGTTTACAGCTCTTAAATCTTGAACTAACCTATAATCTCCGTTAGGTTTTCTTATAGGAAATATTGGTGTATTATATTCAGATTCACATTCTTCTAACACATTGTGCATCAAAAATTTTGCAATTAATGGTGCTACCCCTTTCCTAGCTTCTAACTGTATAGGATATTGTCTAACTCTTACCGGTTGGACACCTTCTTTCAATTCTACTATGACAGGTTTTGCTGCTTTCGCTAATCCCGGTACTTGTGTCTCCCATACCCATGGTACTACAGCGTTTTCTACCTCTATTGGTATTGTTGTATTAGCTATTTCTTTTACTATAAATATTCTAGCTATTTCTTCCTCAGGTATCTGCAACTTAGCTTTTCCATTTTCAAATATTATTTTAGCATTAAATCTTGACAATAAATCTCGTCCTAACAAAGATGTAGGACAATCCGGTACATAGAGAAATTCATGATCTAATTCTTTACCCCTAAAATTTAGATGCAATGGCCGCAGAAAGGGCCGTTGCTCTGTTTTTCCTGTAGCTCCTACCACAGTTATCATCGTATCTCCTATCTTTCCTAAACAAGTATTTAAAACAGAATAAGTTGCCCCAGTATCTACCAATAATTGTTTCTCTTCCCCATCAATTTCTGTTGTCACTTTTAATCCATCACTTAGTCAGCTACTATGTTGCCCCAAATGTCCTAACATCATTGTTTCTGCCATTGGTGTTCCTCCTACTGAAGTCTGCTGGGCCAAATTCATTTTCACTGGGCACTCATTTTTCCAATGTCCCTGTTGTCTGCAAAACGCACACTGATTTATCCCTAGCTGATTTTGAGGTATTCCCCGCATGCCTCCTACCCTGTATCCTCCTCGACCTCGTCCTCTACTTCTGCCTCTTATTCCTTGATTTACTCGTTGTAACATTGCTAATAATCCTGCCTGATTTCTCTTTGTGGTTTTTTTTTTTTTTTTTCTCCCTATTATTGTACACTTTCCAGCTGATTGCTTCCAAATTACTAAATCTCCTGGGGAAAAAGGAACTTTCCCATATACTTTATCAGTCCCCGAAATTGCCTCTCGTAAAGGGGCTAATAATACTTTACTGTTTTGCTCTTGTTCCTTCCTCCCTTGTCTTGTTCTCTGTGCAATTGGGGTTCGTTGCGCTTGTCTTGGGCATGATGAATGCCCTGGCGAACCCTTCGGTGTTAACTTAATCTGGATCGCTCCAGTATTAATTGATTCTGACGGTTTTACCGCCTTAATACTATCAGTATCACTATCGTCCCCTGCATCTATATCGGACATCACAGGGGCCGTCGGTGATGCTAAAAGTGATACCTCCTCTGGCTCTCTTATTGAATTTTGTATTGCCAAACAAGTCATACACTTCTTATTACCTACACATCCTTCACATTTTGTTTTATCTTTTTTTCGGGATGTACCAACAACATTCCACATTCTCTCTGCATATCTGGATGATTACGTATATCATAAAATAGATCAACATATGGTACTTCATCCCATTTTTCAAGTTCTTAACAATATCTCATTAATGGACCTATAACACCCGGATCTAAACTTCCGTGTTCAGGCCACCGGGGTCCATCATACTCATATTGTGGCCACCAATTCGTACAATAATCTATAAATCGACTTTTACTCATACTCTGAAAATATCCCGCACTTTTCCAATGCTTTAATAAACATCCTAACGGAGAATTATCCGGTATTACCATGGTCTTACACACTCACTCCACACACACACACACACACACTAAATCTACGGGGTAGAAAACGGAAAGATAGCCTCTGATGGGAAACAAAAGACCAAACCAAACTCACGAGACAGCCACGTATGTCCGTGAGTGCTGGACCTGCGGGGCTTTCGCTCCGTCTGACGGCCAGCGCCTAGGCTTCCACAGACCAGACCTCGAGCTCGTTAGCCCAACCTTGCGTGAATCGCCGTCACGTCTTATTAGGCAGGCACCCGACCAAATATTACAATAAAGCACCTTCGGGCTTACCACTTTGGGACGTCAGGAGCAGCGCAGAGCGGGCGCAGCCGATGGCTCCCCGAGAATTCCTCGGTGCCGGCACGGAGCAAAATCGGAAAGCGAACCGTCAACACTACTCCCGAAGTCCCATCTGGGTCGCCAGAAAACTGTTGCCCGTAAAGAAACACATAACTACGAAAGCAGTTATATGCGGTGCTTTATTCGGGGCCCGGGGTCTCAGGGACTCATGTCCAAAGCTGAGAATCCCAAATCCCCGTTTAACTTGGTTAATATTTATAGTGTTCGGTTACGTAACATAATCAACAGAATTGCTAAGCTACATGATTGTTTCCCATTTATAGTTTCTTCAGTTACTGTTGCCAAGATTTGCTTATCATTTACCTAGTTCATCAGATTGTGCTGTACCCAGTTCATCAGATTGTACTGTACCCACTTCATCAGATTGTACTGTACCCAACACCTGCAATTATACCTTCATCTTGTCTACCAAGTATAACCTATTCTAATCAATATAATGTAACAATTCCCCCCTTTGAAAATACTTCAAGTCTTCCAGACTGCAAGGATTTTCATCATCAGTTCCGCAGATTTCCATATTCTTTGGACCGTCTCAAACTGGTGATTGTAGCTGCAATGAATTATTTCCAATGTCTTCATATCTCGGGGGAAGTTCATGATTCTTCCTGGTAACAGCTTTTAAAATTTTCCCCAAGTGTTGCCGTTCCTTATTAACAATATTTTGAATCAAACGCAACACTCCCATAATAGCTAACATAATAATTATAATTATTATACACCATTGAATTAAAGATGCTACCCAACCAGAGATGTTCAATCCAAATGACTTTGCTAAAGCAGCCACCCAATTATGGGCACTTTCTTCTCTTTCTTCCTCAGTTGCACGTTCAATTTGCGTTAGCTGAGACAAATCACGTTCTACCGCGGCTGTAACATTCGGAATATGTACACAACAATGATCAATCTTATCTCGTAAATAACCACATACTCCATGTTCTTTTAGCAACAGCATATCTAATGCCATTCTATTTTGCAGGGTCATTTTTGTGGTTGCCTGTAATTGTAAGTTTATTTCCTTAAATCCTTCTTTAGTCACTCTTGCTAGCCTTTCCGTTTGTCCTAACAACCGGTACAACATTTCTCTATTCCGATAAGTACTAATTGGAGCAAACAATGATTCTAAAGCCCAACCTAACTTCACACCGGATGATGGTTCTTGCCAATCATCATCATCCTTTATTTCTCTCTTCATTATCCATAAATTTTCTAATCTACCCTTAAACGGCGCTTTCTTCCAAATTGGGCAGAGAGTTGGTAACCCTAAAGTTATTTCAGTCACCAACCCATCCAAGGGGAGGTGAGTCGTCCATTGTCCATCACTGGTAACCCAAACTAAATTTCCTGTGCTCCTGATCGTAGTTCTACAATCTATTCTCACTCCGAATTGTATTACAGGTTCACTCATTGAGTATTTAATTCCTCTACAGGCACAACCTGTCCTTAATGCAAGGACCACAGGTGGAAAGGTAACTTCACTTTCGGGGTGTCACAAGTGTATACTTTTGTACAGTTCTAGACTGGGTGTTTTTCAGCTAACTTTCTTTTGCATTAGATTTTCTTGTGTTTCCTGTTGTGGCGCCTGGATTATTTGTATTGGTTGCATTTCGTCTTTTTCCAAATCTTTTAACTCTCTCCTGGCTCTGTTTCTTTTCTGCATAGGTTCTGATTTTGCAGTAACCTCTAATGCCCTTTTTCCATAATCAAAACTCTCTTTAATCCAAACAATACAGGTGTAGTTTCCTACATCTGTCTTACTTACATTTCGCAATGATAAAATCATAGTACCCCTTCGTGTATCACTATCCCATCGGACTGTAAACCCAGTTGACAATTTGGACTCATTCTTCTGCCAATAGCAACTAATGTCTTGGATTGAACTTCTCATATCTCCAACAAAATCACAAGTCAAATTTACATCCATTCGTTCTTCTATATGTACAGTAGCATATGTATGTATTATTTGAGCGAAACCATTACTTAATCCTACCCAGCATAGTATTACCAAGATGTAAATCTCAGTTTTGTAGGAGTGATCATTTTTACCCCCCATTGTGATGGTACCTTCTTCACTCTGGTATAATGAATCCAATTATCAATTCCTGCTACTTTCACAGCGGTAAATGTTATCAATAGCACCAAATAAAGTCCATGCCACTGTTCCTTTAAAGGCTCCGTTTGCCAATTTCGAACATACGCTTGGTCTCCTGGTTGATTCTCCAACGGCAAAGGGCGATTCCAGATGATCGCGGCACGTAAGGCTGTGAGTAATCTGCTTAAAGAAATTATATAACTATAAACATCTTGATCTCCTTGGAGGTGTAAATCTGCACTTCCCGTTCCCTTCGTTGGTGCAGTATATGGCTTACCGTACAGAATTTCATAGGGACTTACAGACAACCCTTCTCTAGGTTTTATACGAATTCTCAATAAAGCAAGGGGCAATGCCTGTGGCCATTGGATTTGAGCTTCCTGGCATATCTTTTTAATTTGTCCTTTTAATGTTTGATTCTTCCTTTCTACCTTTCCACTAGATTGTGGCCTCCACGGTGTATGTAAATCCCAGCTAATTCCAAGCATTTCACTAATTTCCTGTACTATTTTAGCTATAAAGTGTGGGCCTCGATCTGAAGAAATTCCTAAAGGTACCCCAAATCTAGGTATGATCTCTTTTAACAAAGTTTTTACTACTTCTCTAGCTTGATTCGTTCTACAGGGAAATGCTTCTAGCCACCCTGAAAAGGTACATACGTATACCAATAAATACTGAAACCCTTTTGATTTAGGTAATTCTGCAAAATCCACTTGCCAATAGTCACCTGGTTCTATTCCCACTTTCAAAGTTCCCATTGGAATTTGTTTTCGTATTACCGGATTATTCTTTAAACATACTGGACACTTCGCATTCACCCCTTTTGCTATTGTTAACATTTGTGCAGATATAATGCTCCGCTTTAAAAACTGCACCAATGCTTCTGCTCCCCAATGGCATTTATTATGTTCAGTTTGTATTATTCGTTTCATAATTGTAGCAGGCACTACTACTTGTCCATTACCTGTTACATACCATCCATGTGAATTCTTCTGTGCCTTTACCAAATCGGCTAATTTTTCATCTTCTTGGGTATAAAAGGGATTTACAGAGAGATGAGCAGTAATCGGGCTTACCTTAGTAGGTATTAGAGCTAATTCAGTCCATACTTGCCGTGCAGCAATTTTGGCTGCCTGGTCTGCCTTCATGTTTCCTTGTGCCACATCGCTGTCATCCCTCTGATGTCCTCGACAATGCATTACAGCCACTTGCTGAGGTAGTACCACAGCCTCTAATAACTGTAAGATCTCGGTTCGATATTTAATAATACTACCTTGAGCCGTCAACAATCCTCTTTCCTTCCATAAAGCTCCATGTATATGTATTATTCCAAAAGCGTATTTAGAATCTGCCCAAATATTCACCCTCTTATCCGTACTCGGTATTAAAGCCCGAATTAGAGCGACCAGTTCTGCCTTTTGCGCTGACGTTCCTGGCATTAATGCCTTTGCTTCAATTACTTCAAGCTTAGTAACCACAGCATATCCAGAATATCGTGTTCCATTCTCAACAAAGCTGCTACCGTCTGTAAATAATGTCCAGTCAGGATTTACAAGGGGAATATCTTTCAGATCTACCCTACTGGCATAAGTTTGTTCGATCACCTCAATACAATCATGTTCCAGCTCGCCTTCCTCTATTTTGCTACCTAAAAATTCAGCGGGATTCAAACATGTTGTTATCTTTAAAAATATATCATCCTGTTCTCTCAATATTGCCTGATATTTCAACATTCTACTGGATGACAACCAATGACCCCCCTTTTGTTCCAAAACTGCAATCACCATGTGGGGCACAAATACTTCCATTTTTGTTCCCAATGTCAATTTTCTAGCTTCTTGGACTAACATTACAGTAGCAGCCACTGCTCGGAGGCAAGAAGGCCATCCGGCACTTACCATATCCAACTGCTTGGAAAAATAGCCCACCGGTCTCTTCCATGATCCAATTCGTTGAGTTAAAACTCCAAGCGCTAGTCGTTGCCGCTCATGTACAAAGAGTTGAAATGTTTTTGTCAAATCAGGCAATCCTAATGCTGGGGCTTCTTGCAGAGCCTGTTTTAAGTCTTGAAAAGCCCTTTTACACTCTAAACTCCAAACTAATTGTGGCTCTTTTAAAGCTGCATACAGTGGTTTGGCTAACAGTCCATAATTCAAAATCCAGAGTCTGCACCACCCTGTCATTCCTAGAAAAGTTCGTAACTCGTGCAAATTTCTAGGTTCAGGGATGGCACAAATCGCTTGTATTCTATTCACCCCCAACCGTCTTTGTCCTTGGGAAATTTCACATCCCAGATATATCACTTTTTCCCGGGCAATTTGGGCTTTTTCCTTAGAAACTCGATAACCGCTCTGTCCCAGTAAATTTAATCACGCAACTGTAACAGTAATGCAGTTTTCATACCTTTCTGTCGCCACGAAAATGTCATCCACATATTGCAACAATAAGTATGCTTTTGATGGTAATTGAAAATATCCTTGCTCCTTCCAATCCTCCAGTTCTCGTGCCAGCTGATTCCCAAATATTGTAGGACTGTTTTTGAAGCCTTGTGGTAACCTGGTCCAGGTCAGCTGTCGTTTTCGTCCTGTATCCGGATTTTCCCATTCAAACGCAAATAATTTCCTACTTTGTAATGCCAATGGGATGCAGAAGAAAGCATCTTTTAAATCAATTACAGAAAAGTATCTAAATTGTTCTGCCACAGATGTTAACAATGTATAAGGATTTGCTACTACTGGATGTATATCTTTAACTATTTCGTTTACAGCTCTTAAATCTTGAACTAACCTATAATCTCCGTTAGGTTTTCTTATAGGAAATATTGGTGTATTATATTCAGATTCACATTCTTCTAACACATTGTGCATCAAAAATTTTGCAATTAATGGTGCTACCCCTTTCCTAGCTTCTAACTGTATAGGATATTGTCTAACTCTTACCGGTTGGACACCTTCTTTCAATTCTACTATGACAGGTTTTGCTGCTTTCGCTAATCCCGGTACTTGTGTCTCCCATACCCATGGTACTACAGCGTTTTCTACCTCTATTGGTATTGTTGTATTAGCTATTTCTTTTACTATAAATATTCTAGCTATTTCTTCCTCAGGTATCTGCAACTTAGCTTTTCCATTTTCAAATATTATTTTAGCATTAAATCTTGACAATAAATCTCGTCCTAACAAAGATGTAGGACAATCCGGTACATAGAGAAATTCATGATCTAATTCTTTACCCCTAAAATTTAGATGCAATGGCCGCAGAAAGGGCCGTTGCTCTGTTTTTCCTGTAGCTCCTACCACAGTTATCATCGTATCTCCTATCTTTCCTAAACAAGTATTTAAAACAGAATAAGTTGCCCCAGTATCTACCAATAATTGTTTCTCTTCCCCATCAATTTCTGTTGTCACTTTTAATCCATCACTTAGTCAGCTACTATGTTGCCCCAAATGTCCTAACATCATTGTTTCTGCCATTGGTGTTCCTCCTACTGAAGTCTGCTGGGCCAAATTCATTTTCACTGGGCACTCATTTTTCCAATGTCCCTGTTGTCTGCAAAACGCACACTGATTTATCCCTAGCTGATTTTGAGGTATTCCCCGCATGCCTCCTACCCTGTATCCTCCTCGACCTCGTCCTCTACTTCTGCCTCTTATTCCTTGATTTACTCGTTGTAACATTGCTAATAATCCTGCCTGATTTCTCTTTGTGGTTTGTTTTTTTTTTTTTCTCCCTATTATTGTACACTTTCCAGCTGATTGCTTCCAAATTACTAAATCTCCTGGGGAAAAAGGAACTTTCCCATATACTTTATCAGTCCCCGAAATTGCCTCTCGTAAAGGGGCTAATAATACTTTACTGTTTTGCTCTTGTTCCTTCCTCCCTTGTCTTGTTCTCTGTGCAATTGGGGTTCGTTGCGCTTGTCTTGGGCATGATGAATGCCCTGGCGAACCCTTCGGTGTTAACTTAATCTGGATCGCTCCAGTATTAATTGATTCTGACGGTTTTACCGCCTTAATACTATCAGTATCACTATCGTCCCCTGCATCTATATCGGACATCACAGGGGCCGTCGGTGATGCTAAAAGTGATACCTCCTCTGGCTCTCTTATTGAATTTTGTATTGCCAAACAAGTCATACACTTCTTATTACCTACACATCCTTCACATTTTGTTTTATCTTTTTTTCGGGATGTACCAACAACATTCCACATTCTCTCTGCATATCTGGATGATTACGTATATCATAAAATAGATCAACATATGGTACTTCATCCCATTTTTCAAGTTCTTAACAATATCTCATTAATGGACCTATAACACCCGGATCTAAACTTCCGTGTTCAGGCCACCGGGGTCCATCATACTCATATTGTGGCCACCAATTCGTACAATAATCTATAAATCGACTTTTACTCATACTCTGAAAATATCCCGCACTTTTCCAATGCTTTAATAAACATCCTAACGGAGAATTATCCGGTATTACCATGGTCTTACACACTCACTCCACACACACACACACACACACTAAATCTACGGGGTAGAAAACGGAAAGATAGCCTCTGATGGGAAACAAAAGACCAAACCAAACTCACGAGACAGCCACGTATGTCCGTGAGTGCTGGACCTGCGGGGCTTTCGCTCCGTCTGACGGCCAGCGCCTAGGCTTCCACAGACCAGACCTCGAGCTCGTTAGCCCAACCTTGCGTGAATCGCCGTCACGTCTTATTAGGCAGGCACCCGACCAAATATTACAATAAAGCACCTTCGGGCTTACCACTTTGGGACGTCAGGAGCAGCGCAGAGCGGGCGCAGCCGATGGCTCCCCGAGAATTCCTCGGTGCCGGCACGGAGCAAAATCGGAAAGCGAACCGTCAACACTACTCCCGAAGTCCCATCTGGGTCGCCAGAAAACTGTTGCCCGTAAAGAAACACATAACTACGAAAGCAGTTATATGCGGTGCTTTATTCGGGGCCCGGGGTCTCA
The DNA here is from genome assembly GCF_036417845.1 of Apteryx mantelli. Lineage (NCBI taxonomy): Eukaryota > Metazoa > Chordata > Aves > Apterygiformes > Apterygidae > Apteryx > Apteryx mantelli. The sequence continues at coordinate 128,374 of NW_027118469.1, forward strand.
GGGACTCATGTCCAAAGCTGAGAATCCCAAATCCCCGTTTAACTTGGTTAATATTTATAGTGTTCGGTTACGTAACATAATCAACAGAATTGCTAAGCTACATGATTGTTTCCCATTTATAGTTTCTTCAGTTACTGTTGCCAAGATTTGCTTATCATTTACCTAGTTCATCAGATTGTACTGTACCCAGTTCATCAGATTGTACTGTACCCAGTTCATCAGATTGTACTGTACCCAACACCTGCAATTATACCTTCATCTTGTCTACCAAGTATAACCTATTCTAATCAATATAATGTAACAATTCCCCCCTTTGAAAATACTTCAAGTCTTCCAGACTGCAAGGATTTTCATCATCAGTTCCGCAGATTTCCATATTCTTTGGACCGTCTCAAACTGGTGATTGTAGCTGCAATGAATTATTTCCAATGTCTTCATATCTCGGGGGAAGTTCATGATTCTTCCTGGTAACAGCTTTTAAAATTTTCCCCAAGTGTTGCCGTTCCTTATTAACAATATTTTGAATCAAACGCAACACTCCCATAATAGCTAACATAATAATTATAATTATTATACACCATTGAATTAAAGATGCTACCCAACCAGAGATGTTCAATCCAAATGACTTTGCTAAAGCAGCAACCCAATTATGGGCACTTTCTTCTCTTTCTTCCTCAGTTGCACGTTCAATTTGTGTTAGCTGAGACAAATCACGTTCTACCGCGGCTGTAACATTCGGAATATGTACACAACAATGATCAATCTTATCTCGTAAATAACCACATACTCCATGTTCTTTTAGCAACAGCATATCTAATGCCATTCTATTTTGCAGGGTCATTTTTGTGGTTGCCTGTAATTGTAAGTTTATTTCCTTAAATCCTTCTTTAGTCACTCTTGCTAGCCTTTCCGTTTGTCCTAACAACCGGTACAACATTTCTCTATTCCGATAAGCACTAATTGGAGCAAACAATGATTCTAAAGCCCAACCTAACTTCACACCGGATGATGGTTCTTGCCAATCATCATCATCCTTTATTTCTCTCTTCATTATCCATAAATTTTCTAATCTACCCTTAAATGGCGCTTTCTTCCAAATTGGGCAGAGAGTTGGTAACCCTAAAGTTATTTCAGTCACCAACCCATCCAAGGGGAGGTGAGTCGTCCATTGTCCATCACTTGTAACCCAAACTAAATTTCCTGTGCTCCTGATCGTAGTTCTACAATCTATTCCCACTCCGAATTGTATTACAGGTTCACTCATGGAGTATTTAATTCCTCTACAGGCACAACCTGTCCTTAATGCAAGGACCACAGGTGGAAAGGTAACTTCACTTTCGGGGTGTCACAAGTGTATACTTTTGTACAGTTCTAGACTGGGTGTTTTTCAGCTAACTTTCTTTTGCATTAGATTTTCTTGTGTTTCCTGTTGTGGCGCCTGGATTATTTGTATTGGTTGCATTTCGTCTTTTTCCAAATCTTTTAACTCTCTCCTGGCTCTGTTTCTTTTCTGCATAGGTTCTGATTTTGCAGTAACCTCTAATGCCCTTTTTCCATAATCAAAACTCTCTTTAATCCAAACAATACAGGTGTAGTTTCCTACATCTGTCTTACTTACATTTCGCAATGATAAAATCATAGTACCCCTTCGTGTATCACTATCCCATCGGATTGTAAACCCAGTTGACAATTTGGACTCATTCTTCTGCCAATAGCAACTAAAGTCTTGGATTGAACTTCTCATATCTCCAACAAAATCACAAGTCAAATTTACATCCATTCGTTCTTCTATATGTACAGTAGCATATGTATGTATTATTTGAGCGAAACCATTACTTAATCCTACCCAGCATAGTATTACCAAGATGTAAATCTCAGTTTTGTAGGAGTGATCATTTTTACCCCCCATTGTGATGGTACCTTCTTCACTCTGGTATAATGAATCCAATTATCAATTCCTGCTACTTTCACAGCGGTAAATGTTATCAATAGTACCAAATAAAGTCCATGCCACTGTTCCTTTAAAGGCTCCGTTTGCCAATTTCGAACATACGCTTGGTCTCCTGGTTGATTCTCCAACGGCAAAGGGCGATTCCAGATGATCGCGGCACGTAAGGCTGTGAGTAATCTGCTTAAAGAAATTATATAACTATAAACATCTTGATCTCCTTGGAGGTGTAAATCTGCACTTCCCATTCCCTTCGTTGGTGCAGTATATGGCTTACCGTACAGAATTTCATAGGGACTTACAGACAACCCTTCTCTAGGTTTTATACGAATTCTCAATAAAGCAAGGGGCAATGCCTGTGGCCATTGGATTTGAGCTTCCTGGCATATCTTTTTAATTTGTCCTTTTAATGTTTGATTCATCCTTTCTACCTTTCCACTAGATTGTGGCCTCCACGGTGTATGTAAATCCCAGCTAATTCCAAGCATTTCACTAATTTCCTGTACTATTTTAGCTATAAAGTGTGGGCCTCGATCTGAAGAAATTCCTAAAGGTACCCCAAATCTAGGTATGATCTCTTTTAACAAAGTTTTTACTACTTCTCTAGCTTGATTCGTTCTACAGGGAAATGCTTCTAGCCACCCTGAAAAGGTACATACGTATACCAATAAATACTTAAACCCTTTTGATTTAGGTAATTCTGCAAAATCCACTTGCCAATAGTCACCTGGTTCTATTCCCACTTTCAAAGTTCCCATTGGAATTTGTTTTCGTATTACCGGATTATTCTTTAAACATACTGGACACTTCGCATTCACCCCTTTTGCTATTGTTAACATTTGTGCAGATATAATGCTCCGCTTTAAAAACTGCACCAATGCTTCTGCTCCCCAATGGCATTTATTATGTTCAGTTTGTATTATTCGTTTCATAATTGTAGCAGGCACTACTACTTGTCCATTACCTGTTACATACCATCCATGTGAATTCTTCTGTGCCTTTACCAAATCGGCTAATTTTTCATCTTCTTGGGTATAAAAGGGATTTACAGAGAGATGAGCAGTAATCGGGCTTACCTTAGTAGGTATTAGAGCTAATTCAGTCCATACTTGCCGTGCAGCAATTTTGGCTGCCTGGTCTGCCTTCATGTTTCCTTGTGCCACATCGCTGTCATCCCTCTGATGTCCTCGACAATGCATTACAGCCACTTGCTGAGGTAGTACCACAGCCTCTAATAACTGTAAGATCTCGGTTCGATATTTAATAATACTACCTTGAGCCGTCAACAATCCTCTTTCCTTCCATAAAGCTCCATGTATATGTATTATTCCAAAAGCGTATTTAGAATCTGTCCAAATATTCACTCTCTTATCCGCACTCGGTATTAAAGCCCGAATTAGAGCGACCAGTTCTGCCTTTTGCGCTGACGTTCCTGGCATTAATGCCTTTGCTTCAATTACTTCAAGCTTAGTAACCACAGCATATCCAGAATATCGTGTTCCATTCTCAACAAAGCTGCTACCGTCTGTAAATAATGTCCAGTCAGGATTTACAAGGGGAATATCTTTCAGATCTACCCTACTGGCGTAAGTTTGTTCGATCACCTCAATACAATCATGTTCCAGCTCGCCTTCCTCTATTTTGCTACCTAAAAATTCAGCGGGATTCAAACATGTTGTTATCTTTAAAAATATATCATCCTGTTCTCTCAATATTGCCTGATATTTCAACATTCTACTGGATGACAACCAATGACCCCCCTTTTGTTCCAAAACTGCAATCACCATGTGGGGCACAAATACTTCCATTTTTGTTCCCAATGTCAATTTTCTAGCTTCCTGGACTAACGTTACAGTAGCAGCCACTGCTCGGAGGCAAGAAGGCCATCCGGCACTTACCATATCCAACTGCTTGGAAAAATAGCCCACCGGTCTCTTCCATGATCCAATTTGTTGAGTTAAAACTCCAAGCGCTAGTCGTTGCCGCTCATGTACAAAGAGTTGAAATGTTTTTGTCAAATCAGGCAATCCTAATGCTGGGGCTTCTTGCAGAGCCTGTTTTAAGTCTTGAAAAGCCCTTTTACACTCTAAACTCCAAACTAATTGTGGCTCTTTTAAAGCTGCATACAGTGGTTTGGCTAACAGTCCATAATTCAAAATCCAGAGTCTGCACCACCCTGTCATTCCTAGAAAAGTTCGTAACTCGTGCAAATTTCTAGGTTCAGGGATGGCACAAATCGCTTGTATTCTATTCACCCCCAACCGTCTTTGTCCTTGGGAAATTTCACATCCCAGATATATCACTTTTTCCCGGGCAATTTGGGCTTTTTCCTTAGAAACTCGATAACCGCTCTGTCCCAGTAAATTTAATCACGCAACTGTAACAGTAATGCAGTTTTCATACCTTTCTGTCGCCACGAAAATGTCATCCACATATTGCAACAATAAGTATGCTTTTGATGGTAATTGAAAATATCCTTGCTCCTTCCAATCCTCCAGTTCTCGTGCCAGCTGATTCCCAAATATTGTAGGACTGTTTTTGAAGCCTTGTGGTAACCTGGTCCAGGTCAGCTGTCGTTTTCGTCCTGTATCCGGATTTTCCCATTCAAACGCAAATAATTTCCTACTTTGTAATGCCAATGGGATGCAGAAGAAAGCATCTTTTAAATCAATTACAGAAAAGTATCTAAATTGTTCTGCCACAGATGTTAACAATGTATAAGGATTTGCTACTACTGGATGTATATCTTTAACTATTTCGTTTACAGCTCTTAAATCTTGAACTAACCTATAATCTCCGTTAGGTTTTCTTATAGGAAATATTGGTGTATTATATTCAGATTCACATTCTTCTAACACATTGTGCATCAAAAATTTTGCAATTAATGGTGCTACCCCTTTCCTAGCTTCTAACTGTATAGGATATTGTCTAACTCTTACCGGTTGGACACCTTCTTTCAATTCTACTATGACAGGTTTTGCTGCTTTCGCTAATCCCGGTACTTGTGTCTCCCATACCCATGGTACTACAGCGTTTTCTACCTCTATTGGTATTGTTGTATTAGCTATTTCTTTTACTATAAATATTCTAGCTATTTCTTCCTCAGGTATCTGCAACTTAGCTTTTCCATTTTCAAATATTATTTTAGCATTAAATCTTGACAATAAATCTCGTCCTAACAAAGATGTAGGACAATCCGGTACATAGAGAAATTCATGATCTAATTCTTTACCCCTAAAATTTAGATGCAATGGCCGCAGAAAGGGCCGTTGCTCTGTTTTTCCTGTAGCTCCTACCACAGTTATCATCGTATCTCCTATCTTTCCTAAACAAGTATTTAAAACAGAATAAGTTGCCCCAGTATCTACCAATAATTGTTTCTCTTCCCCATCAATTTCTGTTGTCACTTTTAATCCATCACTTAGTCAGCTACTATGTTGCCCCAAATGTCCTAACATCATTGTTTCTGCCATTGGTGTTCCTCCTACTGAAGTCTGCTGGGCCAAATTCATTTTCACTGGGCACTCATTTTTCCAATGTCCCTGTTGTCTGCAAAACGCACACTGATTTATCCCTAGCTGATTTTGAGGTATTCCCCGCATGCCTCCTACCCTGTATCCTCCTCGACCTCGTCCTCTACTTCTGCCTCTTATTCCTTGATTTACTCGTTGTAACATTGCTAATAATCCTGCCTGATTTCTCTTTGTGGTTTGTTTTTGTTTTTTTTTTTTTTTTCCCTATTATTGTACACTTTCCAGCTGATTGCTTCCAAATTACTAAATCTCCTGGGGAAAAAGGAACTTTCCCATATACTTTATCAGTCCCCGAAATTGCCTCTCGTAAAGGGGCTAATAATACTTTACTGTTTTGCTCTTGTTCCTTCCTCCCTTGTCTTGTTCTCTGTGCAATTGGGGTTCGTTGCGCTTGTCTTGGGCATGATGAATGCCCTGGCGAACCCTTCGGTGTTAACTTAATCTGGATCGCTCCAGTATTGATTCTGACGGTTTTACCGCCTTAATACTATCAGTATCACTATCGTCCCCTGCATCTATATCGGACATCACAGGGGCCGTCGGTGATGCTAAAGGTGATACATCCTCTGGCTCTCTTATTGAATTTTGTATTGCCAAACAAGTCATACGCTTCTTATTACCTACACATCCTCCACGTTTTGTTTTATCTTTTTTTCGGGATGTACCAACAACATTCCACATTCTCTCTGCATATCTGGATGATTACGTATATCATAAAATAGATCAACACATGGTACTTCATCCCATTTTTCAAGTTCTTAACAATATCTCATTAATGGACCTATAACACCCGGATCTAAACTTCCGTGTTCAGGCCACCGGGGTCCATCATACTCATATTGTGGCCACCAATTCGTACAATAATCTATAAATCGACTTTTACTCATACTCTGAAAATATCCCGCACTTTTCCAATGCTTTAATAAACATCCTAACGGAGAATTATCCGGTATTACCATGGTCTTACACATTCACTCCACACACACACACTAAATCTACGGGGTAGAAAACGGAAAGATAGCCTCTGATGGGAAACAAAAGACCAAACCAAACTCACGAGACAGCCACGTATGTCCGTGAGTGCTGGACCTGCGGGGCTTTCGCTCCGTCTGACGGCCAGCGCCTAGGCTTCCACAGACCAGACCTCGAGCTCGTTAGCCCAACCTTGCGTGAATCGCCGTCACGTCTTATTAGGCAGGCACCCGACCAAATATTACAATAAAGCACCTTCGGGCTTACCACTTTGGGACGTCAGGAGCAGCGCAGAGCGGGCGCAGCCGATGGCTCCCCGAGAATTCCTCGGTGCCGGCACGGAGCAAAATCGGTAAGCGAACCGTCAACACTACTCCCGAAGTCCCATCTGGGTCGCCAGAAAACTGTTGCCCGTAAAGAAACACATAACTACGAAAGCAGTTATATGCGGTGCTTTATTCAGGGCCCGGGGTCTCAGGGACTCATGTCCAAAGCTGAGAATCCCAAATCCCCGTTTAACTTGGTTAATATTTATAGTGTTCGGTTACGTAACATAATCAACAGAATTGCTAAGCTACATGATTGTTTCCCATTTATAGTTTCTTCAGTTACTGTTGCCAAGATTTGCTTATCATTTACCTAGTTCATCAGATTGTGCTGTACCCAGTTCATCAGATTGTACTGTACCCACTTCATCAGATTGTACTGTACCCAACACCTGCAATTATACCTTCATCTTGTCTACCAAGTATAACCTATTCTAATCAATATAATGTAACAATTCCCCCCTTTGAAAATACTTCAAGTCTTCCAGACTGCAAGGATTTTCATCATCAGTTCCGCAGATTTCCATATTCTTTGGACCGTCTCAAACTGGTGATTGTAGCTGCAATGAATTATTTCCAATGTCTTCATATCTCGGGGGAAGTTCATGATTCTTCCTGGTAACAGCTTTTAAAATTTTCCCCAAGTGTTGCCGTTCCTTATTAACAATATTTTGAATCAAACGCAACACTCCCATAATAGCTAACATAATAATTATAATTATTATACACCATTGAATTAAAGATGCTACCCAACCAGAGATGTTCAATCCAAATGACTTTGCTAAAGCAGCAACCCAATTATGGGTACTTTCTTCTCTTTCTTCCTCAGTTGCATGTTCAATTTGCGTTAGCTGAGACAAATCACGTTCTACCGCGGCTGTAACATTCGGAATATGTACACAACAATGATCAATCTTATCTCGTAAATAACCACATACTCCATGTTCTTTTAGCAACAGCATATCTAATGCCATTCTATTTTGCAGGGTCATTTTTGTGGTTGCCTGTAATTGTAAGTTTATTTCCTTAAATCCTTCTTTAGTCACTCTTGCTAGCCTTTCCGTTTGTCCTAACAACCGGTACAACATTTCTCTATTCCGATAAGCACTAATTGGAGCAAACAATGATTCTAAAGCCCAACCTAACTTCACACCGGATGATGGTTCTTGCCAATCATCATCATCCTTTATTTCTCTCTTCATTATCCATAAATTTTCTAATCTACCCTTAAATGGCGCTTTCTTCCAAATTGGGCAGAGAGTTGGTAACCCTAAAGTTATTTCAGTCACCAACCCATCCAAGGGGAGGTGAGTCGTCCATTGTCCATCACTTGTAACCCAAACTAAATTTCCTGTGCTCCTGATCGTAGTTCTACAATCTATTCCCACTCCGAATTGTATTACAGGTTCACTCATGGAGTATTTAATTCCTCTACAGGCACAACCTGTCCTTAATGCAAGGACCACAGGTGGAAAGGTAACTTCACTTTCGGGGTGTCACAAGTGTATACTTTTGTACAGTTCTAGACTGGGTGTTTTTCAGCTAACTTTCTTTTGCATTAGATTTTCTTGTGTTTCCTGTTGTGGCGCCTGGATTATTTGTATTGGTTGCATTTCGTCTTTTTCCAAATCTTTTAACTCTCTCCTCGCTCTGTTTCTTTTCTGCATAGGTTCTGATTTTGCAGTAACCTCTAATGCCCTTTTTCCATAATCAAAACTCTCTTTAATCCAAACAATACAGGTGTAGTTTCCTACATCTGTCTTACTTACATTTCGCAATGATAAAATCATAGTACCCCTTCGTGTATCACTATCCCATCGGATTGTAAACCCAGTTGACAATTTGGACTCATTCTTCTGCCAATAGCAACTAATGTCTTGGATTGAACTTCTCATATCTCCAACAAAATCACAAGTCAAATTTACATCCATTCGTTCTTCTATATGTACAGTAGCATATGTATGTATTATTTGAGCGAAACCATTACTTAATCCTACCCAGCATAGTATTACCAAGATGTAAATCTCAGTTTTGTAGGAGTGATCATTTTTACCCCCCATTGTGATGGTACCTTCTTCACTCTGGTATAATGAATCCAATTATCAATTCCTGCTACTTTCACAGCGGTAAATGTTATCAATAGCACCAAATAAAGTCCATGCCACTGTTCCTTTAAAGGCTCCGTTTGCCAATTTCGAACATACGCTTGGTCTCCTGGTTGATTCTCCAACGGCAAAGGGCGATTCCAGATGATCGCGGCACGTAAGGCTGTGAGTAATCTGCTTAAAGAAATTATATAACTATAAACATCTTGATCTCCTTGGAGGTGTAAATCTGCACTTCCCATTCCCTTCGTTGGTGCAGTATATGGCTTACCGTACAGAATTTCATAGGGACTTACAGACAACCCTTCTCTAGGTTTTATACGAATTCTCAATAAAGCAAGGGGCAATGCCTGTGGCCATTGGATTTGAGCTTCCTGGCATATCTTTTTAATTTGTCCTTTTAATGTTTGATTCTTCCTTTCTACCTTTCCACTAGATTGTGGCCTCCACGGTGTATGTAAATCCCAGCTAATTCCAAGCATTTCACTAATTTCCTGTACTATTTTAGCTATAAAGTGTGGGCCTCGATCTGAAGAAATTCCTAAAGGTACCCCAAATCTAGGTATGATCTCTTTTAACAAAGTTTTTACTACTTCTCTAGCTTGATTCGTTCTACAGGGAAATGCTTCTAGCCACCCTGAAAAGGTACATACGTATACCAATAAATACTTAAACCCTTTTGATTTAGGTAATTCTGCAAAATCCACTTGCCAATAGTCACCTGGTTCTATTCCCACTTTCAAAGTTCCCATTTGAATTTGTTTTCGTATTACCGGATTATTCTTTAAACATACTGGACACTTCGCATTCACCCCTTTTGCTATTGTTAACATTTGTGCAGATATAATGCTCCGCTTTAAAAACTGCACCAATGCTTCTGCTCCCCAATGGCATTTATTATGTTCAGTTTGTATTATTCGTTTCATAATTGTAGCAGGCACTACTACTTGTCCATTACCTGTTACATACCATCCATGTGAATTCTTCTGTGCCTTTACCAAATCGGCTAATTTTTCATCTTCTTGGGTATAAAAGGGATTTACAGAGAGATGAGCAGTAATCGGGCTTACCTTAGTAGGTATTAGAGCTAATTCAGTCCATACTTGCCGTGCAGCAATTTTGGCTGCCTGGTCTGCCTTCATGTTTCCTTGTGCCACATCGCTGTCATCCCTCTGATGTCCTCGACAATGCATTACAGCCACTTGCTGAGGTAGTACCACAGCCTCTAATAACTGTAAGATCTCGGTTCGATATTTAATAATACTACCTTGAGCCGTCAACAATCCTCTTTCCTTCCATAAAGCTCCATGTATATGTATTATTCCAAAAGCGTATTTAGAATCTGTCCAAATATTCACTCTCTTATCCGTACTCGGTATTAAAGCCCGAATTAGAGCGACCAGTTCTGCCTTTTGCGCTGACGTTCCTGGCATTAATGCCTTTGCTTCAATTACTTCAAGCTTAGTAACCACAGCATATCCAGAATATCGTGTTCCATTCTCAACAAAGCTGCTACCGTCTGTAAATAATGTCCAGTCAGGATTTACAAGGGGAATATCTTTCAGATCTACCCTACTGGCGTAAGTTTGTTCGATCACCTCAATACAATCATGTTCCAGCTCGCCTTCCTCTATTTTGCTACCTAAAAATTCAGCGGGATTCAAACATGTTGTTATCTTTAAAAATATATCATCCTGTTCTCTCAATATTGCCTGATATTTCAACATTCTACTGGATGACAACCAATGACCCCCCTTTTGTTCCAAAACTGCAATCACCATGTGGGGCACAAATACTTCCATTTTTGTTCCCAATGTCAATTTTCTAGCTTCTTGGACTAACATTACAGTAGCAGCCACTGCTCGGAGGCAAGAAGGCCATCCGGCACTTACCATATCCAACTGCTTGGAAAAATAGCCCACCGGTCTCTTCCATGATCCAATTCGTTGAGTTAAAACTCCAAGCGCTAGTCGTTGCCGCTCATGTACAAAGAGTTGAAATGTTTTTGTCAAATCAGGCAATCCTAATGCTGGGGCTTCTTGCAGAGCCTGTTTTAAGTCTTGAAAAGCCCTTTTACACTCTAAACTCCAAACTAATTGTGGCTCTTTTAAAGCTTCATACAGTGGTTTGGCTAACAGTCCATAATTCAAAATCCAGAGTCTGCACCACCCTGTCATTCCTAGAAAAGTTCGTAACTCGTGCAAATTTCTAGGTTCAGGGATGGCACAAATCGCTTGTATTCTATTCACCCCCAACCGTCTTTGTCCTTGGGAAATTTCACATCCCAGATATATCACTTTTTCCTGGGCAATTTGGGCTTTTTCCTTAGAAACTCGATAACCGCTCTGTCCCAGTAAATTTAATCACGCAACTGTAACAGTAATGCAGTTTTCATACCTTTCTGTCGCCACGAAAATGTCATCCACATATTGCAACAATAAGTATGCTTTTGATGGTAATTGAAAATATCCTTGCTCCTTCCAATCCTCCAGTTCTCGTGCCAGTTGATTCCCAAATATTGTAGGACTGTTTTTGAAGCCTTGTGGTAACCTGGTCCAGGTCAGCTGTCGTTTTCGTCCTGTATCCGGATTTTCCCATTCAAACGCAAATAATTTCCTACTTTGTAATGCCAATGGGATGCAGAAGAAAGCATCTTTTAAATCAATTACAGAAAAGTATCTAAATTGTTCTGCCACAGATGTTAACAATGTATAAGGATTTGCTACTACTGGATGTATATCTTTAACTATTTCGTTTACAGCTCTTAAATCTTGAACTAACCTATAATCTCCGTTAGGTTTTCTTATAGGAAATATTGGTGTATTATATTCAGATTCACATTCTTCTAACACATTGTGCATCAAAAATTTTGCAATTAATGGTGCTACCCCTTTCCTAGCTTCTAACTGTATAGGATATTGTCTAACTCTTACCGGTTGGACACCTTCTTTCAATTCTACTAGGACAGGTTTTGCTGCTTTCGCTAATCCCGGTACTTGTGTCTCCCATACCCATGGTACTACAGCGTTTTCTACCTCTATTGGTATTGTTGTATTAGCTATTTCTTTTACTATAAATATTCTAGCTATTTCTTCCTCAGGTATCTGCAACTTAGCTTTTCCATTTTCAAATATTATTTTAGCATTAAATCTTGACAATAAATCTCGTCCTAACAAAGATGTAGGACAATCCGGTACATAGAGAAATTCATGATCTAATTCTTTACCCCTAAAATTTAGATGCAATGGCCGCAGAAAGGGCCGTTGCTCTGTTTTTCCTGTAGCTCCTACCACAGTTATCATCGTATCTCCTATCTTTCCTAAACAAGTATTTAAAACAGAATAAGTTGCCCCAGTATCTACCAATAATTGTTTCTCTTCCCCATCAATTTCTGTTGTCACTTTTAATCCATCACTTAGTCAGCTACTATGTTGCCCCAAATGTCCTAACATCATTGTTTCTGCCATTGGTGTTCCTCCTACTGAAGTCTGCTGGGCCAAATTCATTTTCACTGGGCACTCATTTTTCCAATGTCCCTGTTGTCTGCAAAACGCACACTGATTTATCCCTAGCTGATTTTGAGGTATTCCCCGCATGCCTCCTACCCTGTATCCTCCTCGACCTCGTCCTCTACTTCTGCCTCTTATTCCTTGATTTACTCGTTGTAACATTGCTAATAATCCTGCCTGATTTCTCTTTGTGGTTTGTTTTTGTTTTTTTTTTTTTTTTCCCTATTATTGTACACTTTCCAGCTGATTGCTTCCAAATTACTAAATCTCCTGGGGAAAAAGGAACTTTCCCATATACTTTATCAGTCCCCGAAATTGCCTCTCGTAAAGGGGCTAATAATACTTTACTGTTTTGCTCTTGTTCCTTCCTCCCTTGTCTTGTTCTCTGTGCAATTGGGGTTCGTTGCGCTTGTCTTGGGCATGATGAATGCCCTGGCGAACCCTTCGGTGTTAACTTAATCTGGATCGCTCCAGTATTAATTGATTCTGACGGTTTTACCGCCTTAATACTATCAGTATCACTATCGTCCCCTGCATCTATATCGGACATCACAGGGGCCGTCGGTGATGCTAAAAGTGATACCTCCTCTGGCTCTCTTATTGAATTTTGTATTGCCAAACAAGTCATACACTTATTACCTACACATCCTCCACATTTTGTTTTATCTTTTTTTCGGGATGTACCAACAACATTCCACATTCTCTCTGCATATCTGGATGATTACGTATATCATAAAATAGATCAACATATGGTTCTTCATCCCATTTTTCAAGTTCTTAACAATATCTCATTAATGGACCTATAACACCCGGATCTAAACTTCCGTGTTCAGGCCACCGGGGTCCATCATACTCATATTGTGGCCACCAATTCGTACAATAATCTATAAATCGACTTTTACTCATACTCTGAAAATATCCCGCACTTTTCCAATGCTTTAATAAACATCCTAACGGAGAATTATCCGGTATTACCATGGTCTTACACACTCACTCCACACACACACACACACACACTAAATCTACGGGGTAGAAAACGGAAAGATAGCCTCTGATGGGAAACAAAAGACCAAACCAAACTCACGAGACAGCCACGTATGTCCGTGAGTGCTGGACCTGCGGGGCTTTCGCTCCGTCTGACGGCCAGCGCCTAGGCTTCCACAGACCAGACCTCGAGCTCGTTAGCCCAACCTTGCGTGAATCGCCGTCACGTCTTATTAGGCAGGCACCCGACCAAATATTACAATAAAGCACCTTCGGGCTTACCACTTTGGGACGTCAGGAGCAGCGCAGAGCGGGCGCAGCCGATGGCTCCCCGAGAATTCCTCGGTGCCGGCACGGAGCAAAATCGGAAAGCGAACCGTCAACACTACTCCCGAAGTCCCATCTGGGTCGCCAGAAAACTGTTGCCCGTAAAGAAACACATAACTACGAAAGCAGTTATATGCGGTGCTTTATTCAGGGCCCGGGGTCTCAGGGACTCATGTCCAAAGCTGAGAATCCCAAATCCCCGTTTAACTTGGTTAATATTTATAGTGTTCGGTTACGTAACATAATCAACAGAATTGCTAAGCTACATGATTGTTTCCCATTTATAGTTTCTTCAGTTACTGTTGCCAAGATTTGCTTATCATTTACCTAGTTCATCAGATTGTGCTGTACCCAGTTCATCAGATTGTACTGTACCCACTTCATCAGATTGTACTGTACCCAACACCTGCAATTATACCTTCATCTTGTCTACCAAGTATAACCTATTCTAATCAATATAATGTAACAATTCCCCCCTTTGAAAATACTTCAAGTCTTCCAGACTGCAAGGATTTTCATCATCAGTTCCGCAGATTTCCATATTCTTTGGACCGTCTCAAACTGGTGATTGTAGCTGCAATGAATTATTTCCAATGTCTTCATATCTCGGGGGAAGTTCATGATTCTTCCTGGTAACAGCTTTTAAAATTTTCCCCAAGTGTTGCCGTTCCTTATTAACAATATTTTGAATCAAACGCAACACTCCCATAATAGCTAACATAATAATTATAATTATTATACACCATTGAATTAAAGATGCTACCCAACCAGAGATGTTCAATCCAAATGACTTTGCTAAAGCAGCAACCCAATTATGGGTACTTTCTTCTCTTTCTTCCTCAGTTGCATGTTCAATTTGCGTTAGCTGAGACAAATCACGTTCTACCGCGGCTGTAACATTCGGAATATGTACACAACAATGATCAATCTTATCTCGTAAATAACCACATACTCCATGTTCTTTTAGCAACAGCATATCTAATGCCATTCTATTTTGCAGGGTCATTTTTGTGGTTGCCTGTAATTGTAAGTTTATTTCCTTAAATCCTTCTTTAGTCACTCTTGCTAGCCTTTCCGTTTGTCCTAACAACCGGTACAACATTTCTCTATTCCGATAAGCACTAATTGGAGCAAACAATGATTCTAAAGCCCAACCTAACTTCACACCGGATGATGGTTCTTGCCAATCATCATCATCCTTTATTTCTCTCTTCATTATCCATAAATTTTCTAATCTACCCTTAAATGGCGCTTTCTTCCAAATTGGGCAGAGAGTTGGTAACCCTAAAGTTATTTCAGTCACCAACCCATCCAAGGGGAGGTGAGTCGTCCATTGTCCATCACTTGTAACCCAAACTAAATTTCCTGTGCTCCTGATCGTAGTTCTACAATCTATTCCCACTCCGAATTGTATTACAGGTTCACTCATGGAGTATTTAATTCCTCTACAGGCACAACCTGTCCTTAATGCAAGGACCACAGGTGGAAAGGTAACTTCACTTTCGGGGTGTCACAAGTGTATACTTTTGTACAGTTCTAGACTGGGTGTTTTTCAGCTAACTTTCTTTTGCATTAGATTTTCTTGTGTTTCCTGTTGTGGCGCCTGGATTATTTGTATTGGTTGCATTTCGTCTTTTTCCAAATCTTTTAACTCTCTCCTCGCTCTGTTTCTTTTCTGCATAGGTTCTGATTTTGCAGTAACCTCTAATGCCCTTTTTCCATAATCAAAACTCTCTTTAATCCAAACAATACAGGTGTAGTTTCCTACATCTGTCTTACTTACATTTCGCAATGATAAAATCATAGTACCCCTTCGTGTATCACTATCCCATCGGATTGTAAACCCAGTTGACAATTTGGACTCATTCTTCTGCCAATAGCAACTAATGTCTTGGATTGAACTTCTCATATCTCCAACAAAATCACAAGTCAAATTTACATCCATTCGTTCTTCTATATGTACAGTAGCATATGTATGTATTATTTGAGCGAAACCATTACTTAATCCTACCCAGCATAGTATTACCAAGATGTAAATCTCAGTTTTGTAGGAGTGATCATTTTTACCCCCCATTGTGATGGTACCTTCTTCACTCTGGTATAATGAATCCAATTATCAATTCCTGCTACTTTCACAGCGGTAAATGTTATCAATAGCACCAAATAAAGTCCATGCCACTGTTCCTTTAAAGGCTCCGTTTGCCAATTTCGAACATACGCTTGGTCTCCTGGTTGATTCTCCAACGGCAAAGGGCGATTCCAGATGATCGCGGCACGTAAGGCTGTGAGTAATCTGCTTAAAGAAATTATATAACTATAAACATCTTGATCTCCTTGGAGGTGTAAATCTGCACTTCCCATTCCCTTCGTTGGTGCAGTATATGGCTTACCGTACAGAATTTCATAGGGACTTACAGACAACCCTTCTCTAGGTTTTATACGAATTCTCAATAAAGCAAGGGGCAATGCCTGTGGCCATTGGATTTGAGCTTCCTGGCATATCTTTTTAATTTGTCCTTTTAATGTTTGATTCTTCCTTTCTACCTTTCCACTAGATTGTGGCCTCCACGGTGTATGTAAATCCCAGCTAATTCCAAGCATTTCACTAATTTCCTGTACTATTTTAGCTATAAAGTGTGGGCCTCGATCTGAAGAAATTCCTAAAGGTACCCCAAATCTAGGTATGATCTCTTTTAACAAAGTTTTTACTACTTCTCTAGCTTGATTCGTTCTACAGGGAAATGCTTCTAGCCACCCTGAAAAGGTACATACGTATACCAATAAATACTTAAACCCTTTTGATTTAGGTAATTCTGCAAAATCCACTTGCCAATAGTCACCTGGTTCTATTCCCACTTTCAAAGTTCCCATTGGAATTTGTTTTCGTATTACCGGATTATTCTTTAAACATACTGGACACTTCGCATTCACCCCTTTTGCTATTGTTAACATTTGTGCAGATATAATGCTCCGCTTTAAAAACTGCACCAATGCTTCTGCTCCCCAATGGCATTTATTATGTTCAGTTTGTATTATTCGTTTCATAATTGTAGCAGGCACTACTACTTGTCCATTACCTGTTACATACCATCCATGTGAATTCTTCTGTGCCTTTACCAAATCGGCTAATTTTTCATCTTCTTGGGTATAAAAGGGATTTACAGAGAGATGAGCAGTAATCGGGCTTACCTTAGTAGGTATTAGAGCTAATTCAGTCCATACTTGCCGTGCAGCAATTTTGGCTGCCTGGTCTGCCTTCATGTTTCCTTGTGCCACATCGCTGTCATCCCTCTGATGTCCTCGACAATGCATTACAGCCACTTGCTGAGGTAGTACCACAGCCTCTAATAACTGTAAGATCTCGGTTCGATATTTAATAATACTACCTTGAGCCGTCAACAATCCTCTTTCCTTCCATAAAGCTCCATGTATATGTATTATTCCAAAAGCGTATTTAGAATCTGTCCAAATATTCACTCTCTTATCCGTACTCGGTATTAAAGCCCGAATTAGAGCGACCAGTTCTGCCTTTTGCGCTGACGTTCCTGGCATTAATGCCTTTGCTTCAATTACTTCAAGCTTAGTAACCACAGCATATCCAGAATATCGTGTTCCATTCTCAACAAAGCTGCTACCGTCTGTAAATAATGTCCAGTCAGGATTTACAAGGGGAATATCTTTCAGATCTACCCTACTGGCGTAAGTTTGTTCGATCACCTCAATACAATCATGTTCCAGCTCGCCTTCCTCTATTTTGCTACCTAAAAATTCAGCGGGATTCAAACATGTTGTTATCTTTAAAAATATATCATCCTGTTCTCTCAATATTGCCTGATATTTCAACATTCTACTGGATGACAACCAATGACCCCCCTTTTGTTCCAAAACTGCAATCACCATGTGGGGCACAAATACTTCCATTTTTGTTCCCAATGTCAATTTTCTAGCTTCTTGGACTAACATTACAGTAGCAGCCACTGCTCGGAGGCAAGAAGGCCATCCGGCACTTACCATATCCAACTGCTTGGAAAAATAGCCCACCGGTCTCTTCCATGATCCAATTCGTTGAGTTAAAACTCCAAGCGCTAGTCGTTGCCGCTCATGTACAAAGAGTTGAAATGTTTTTGTCAAATCAGGCAATCCTAATGCTGGGGCTTCTTGCAGAGCCTGTTTTAAGTCTTGAAAAGCCCTTTTACACTCTAAACTCCAAACTAATTGTGGCTCTTTTAAAGCTTCATACAGTGGTTTGGCTAACAGTCCATAATTCAAAATCCAGAGTCTGCACCACCCTGTCATTCCTAGAAAAGTTCGTAACTCGTGCAAATTTCTAGGTTCAGGGATGGCACAAATCGCTTGTATTCTATTCACCCCCAACCGTCTTTGTCCTTGGGAAATTTCACATCCCAGATATATCACTTTTTCCTGGGCAATTTGGGCTTTTTCCTTAGAAACTCGATAACCGCTCTGTCCCAGTAAATTTAATCACGCAACTGTAACAGTAATGCAGTTTTCATACCTTTCTGTCGCCACGAAAATGTCATCCACATATTGCAACAATAAGTATGCTTTTGATGGTAATTGAAAATATCCTTGCTCCTTCCAATCCTCCAGTTCTCGTGCCAGTTGATTCCCAAATATTGTAGGACTGTTTTTGAAGCCTTGTGGTAACCTGGTCCAGGTCAGCTGTCGTTTTCGTCCTGTATCCGGATTTTCCCATTCAAACGCAAATAATTTCCTACTTTGTAATGCCAATGGGATGCAGAAGAAAGCATCTTTTAAATCAATTACAGAAAAGTATCTAAATTGTTCTGCCACAGATGTTAACAATGTATAAGGATTTGCTACTACTGGATGTATATCTTTAACTATTTCGTTTACAGCTCTTAAATCTTGAACTAACCTATAATCTCCGTTAGGTTTTCTTATAGGAAATATTGGTGTATTATATTCAGATTCACATTCTTCTAACACATTGTGCATCAAAAATTTTGCAATTAATGGTGCTACCCCTTTCCTAGCTTCTAACTGTATAGGATATTGTCTAACTCTTACCGGTTGGACACCTTCTTTCAATTCTACTAGGACAGGTTTTGCTGCTTTCGCTAATCCCGGTACTTGTGTCTCCCATACCCATGGTACTACAGCGTTTTCTACCTCTATTGGTATTGTTGTATTAGCTATTTCTTTTACTATAAATATTCTAGCTATTTCTTCCTCAGGTATCTGCAACTTAGCTTTTCCATTTTCAAATATTATTTTAGCATTAAATCTTGACAATAAATCTCGTCCTAACAAAGATGTAGGACAATCCGGTACATAGAGAAATTCATGATCTAATTCTTTACCCCTAAAATTTAGATGCAATGGCCGCAGAAAGGGCCGTTGCTCTGTTTTTCCTGTAGCTCCTACCACAGTTATCATCGTATCTCCTATCTTTCCTAAACAAGTATTTAAAACAGAATAAGTTGCCCCAGTATCTACCAATAATTGTTTCTCTTCCCCATCAATTTCTGTTGTCACTTTTAATCCATCACTTAGTCAGCTACTATGTTGCCCCAAATGTCCTAACATCATTGTTTCTGCCATTGCTGTTCCTCCTACTGAAGTCTGCTGGGCCAAATTCATTTTCACTGGGCACTCATTTTTCCAATGTCCCTGTTGTCTGCAAAACGCACACTGATTTATCCCTAGCTGATTTTGAGGTATTCCCCGCATGCCTCCTACCCTGTATCCTCCTCGACCTCGTCCTCTACTTCTGCCTCTTATTCCTTGATTTACTCGTTGTAACATTGCTAATAATCCTGCCTGATTTCTCTTTGTGGTTTGTTTTTGTTTTTTTTTTTTTTTTCCCTATTATTGTACACTTTCCAGCTGATTGCTTCCAAATTACTAAATCTCCTGGGGAAAAAGGAACTTTCCCATATACTTTATCAGTCCCCGAAATTGCCTCTCGTAAAGGGGCTAATAATACTTTACTGTTTTGCTCTTGTTCCTTCCTCCCTTGTCTTGTTCTCTGTGCAATTGGGGTTCGTTGCGCTTGTCTTGGGCATGATGAATGCCCTGGCGAACCCTTCGGTGTTAACTTAATCTGGATCGCTCCAGTATTAATTGATTCTGACGGTTTTACCGCCTTAATACTATCAGTATCACTATCGTCCCCTGCATCTATATCGGACATCACAGGGGCCGTCGGTGATGCTAAAAGTGATACCTCCTCTGGCTCTCTTATTGAATTTTGTATTGCCAAACAAGTCATACACTTATTACCTACACATCCTCCACATTTTGTTTTATCTTTTTTTCGGGATGTACCAACAACATTCCACATTCTCTCTGCATATCTGGATGATTACGTATATCATAAAATAGATCAACATATGGTTCTTCATCCCATTTTTCAAGTTCTTAACAATATCTCATTAATGGACCTATAACACCCGGATCTAAACTTCCGTGTTCAGGCCACCGGGGTCCATCATACTCATATTGTGGCCACCAATTCGTACAATAATCTATAAATCGACTTTTACTCATACTCTGAAAATATCCCGCACTTTTCCAATGCTTTAATAAACATCCTAACGGAGAATTATCCGGTATTACCATGGTCTTACACACTCACTCCACACACACACACACACACACTAAATCTACGGGGTAGAAAACGGAAAGATAGCCTCTGATGGGAAACAAAAGACCAAACCAAACTCACGAGACAGCCACGTATGTCCGTGAGTGCTGGACCTGCGGGGCTTTCGCTCCGTCTGACGGCCAGCGCCTAGGCTTCCACAGACCAGACCTCGAGCTCGTTAGCCCAACCTTGCGTGAATCGCCGTCACGTCTTATTAGGCAGGCACCCGACCAAATATTACAATAAAGCACCTTCGGGCTTACCACTTTGGGACGTCAGGAGCAGCGCAGAGCGGGCGCAGCCGATGGCTCCCCGAGAATTCCTCGGTGCCGGCACGGAGCAAAATCGGAAAGCGAACCGTCAACACTACTCCCGAAGTCCCATCTGGGTCGCCAGAAAACTGTTGCCCGTAAAGAAACACATAACTACGAAAGCAGTTATATGCGGTGCTTTATTCAGGGCCCGGGGTCTCAGGGACTCATGTCCAAAGCTGAGAATCCCAAATCCCCGTTTAACTTGGTTAATATTTATAGTGTTCGGTTACGTAACATAATCAACAGAATTGCTAAGCTACATGATTGTTTCCCATTTATAGTTTCTTCAGTTACTGTTGCCAAGATTTGCTTATCATTTACCTAGTTCATCAGATTGTGCTGTACCCAGTTCATCAGATTGTACTGTACCCACTTCATCAGATTGTACTGTACCCAACACCTGCAATTATACCTTCATCTTGTCTACCAAGTATAACCTATTCTAATCAATATAATGTAACAATTCCCCCCTTTGAAAATACTTCAAGTCTTCCAGACTGCAAGGATTTTCATCATCAGTTCCGCAGATTTCCATATTCTTTGGACCGTCTCAAACTGGTGATTGTAGCTGCAATGAATTATTTCCAATGTCTTCATATCTCGGGGGAAGTTCATGATTCTTCCTGGTAACAGCTTTTAAAATTTTCCCCAAGTGTTGCCGTTCCTTATTAACAATATTTTGAATCAAACGCAACACTCCCATAATAGCTAACATAATAATTATAATTATTATACACCATTGAATTAAAGATGCTACCCAACCAGAGATGTTCAATCCAAATGACTTTGCTAAAGCAGCAACCCAATTATGGGTACTTTCTTCTCTTTCTTCCTCAGTTGCATGTTCAATTTGCGTTAGCTGAGACAAATCACGTTCTACCGCGGCTGTAACATTCGGAATATGTACACAACAATGATCAATCTTATCTCGTAAATAACCACATACTCCATGTTCTTTTAGCAACAGCATATCTAATGCCATTCTATTTTGCAGGGTCATTTTTGTGGTTGCCTGTAATTGTAAGTTTATTTCCTTAAATCCTTCTTTAGTCACTCTTGCTAGCCTTTCCGTTTGTCCTAACAACCGGTACAACATTTCTCTATTCCGATAAGCACTAATTGGAGCAAACAATGATTCTAAAGCCCAACCTAACTTCACACCGGATGATGGTTCTTGCCAATCATCATCATCCTTTATTTCTCTCTTCATTATCCATAAATTTTCTAATCTACCCTTAAATGGCGCTTTCTTCCAAATTGGGCAGAGAGTTGGTAACCCTAAAGTTATTTCAGTCACCAACCCATCCAAGGGGAGGTGAGTCGTCCATTGTCCATCACTTGTAACCCAAACTAAATTTCCTGTGCTCCTGATCGTAGTTCTACAATCTATTCCCACTCCGAATTGTATTACAGGTTCACTCATGGAGTATTTAATTCCTCTACAGGCACAACCTGTCCTTAATGCAAGGACCACAGGTGGAAAGGTAACTTCACTTTCGGGGTGTCACAAGTGTATACTTTTGTACAGTTCTAGACTGGGTGTTTTTCAGCTAACTTTCTTTTGCATTAGATTTTCTTGTGTTTCCTGTTGTGGCGCCTGGATTATTTGTATTGGTTGCATTTCGTCTTTTTCCAAATCTTTTAACTCTCTCCTCGCTCTGTTTCTTTTCTGCATAGGTTCTGATTTTGCAGTAACCTCTAATGCCCTTTTTCCATAATCAAAACTCTCTTTAATCCAAACAATACAGGTGTAGTTTCCTACATCTGTCTTACTTACATTTCGCAATGATAAAATCATAGTACCCCTTCGTGTATCACTATCCCATCGGATTGTAAACCCAGTTGACAATTTGGACTCATTCTTCTGCCAATAGCAACTAATGTCTTGGATTGAACTTCTCATATCTCCAACAAAATCACAAGTCAAATTTACATCCATTCGTTCTTCTATATGTACAGTAGCATATGTATGTATTATTTGAGCGAAACCATTACTTAATCCTACCCAGCATAGTATTACCAAGATGTAAATCTCAGTTTTGTAGGAGTGATCATTTTTACCCCCCATTGTGATGGTACCTTCTTCACTCTGGTATAATGAATCCAATTATCAATTCCTGCTACTTTCACAGCGGTAAATGTTATCAATAGCACCAAATAAAGTCCATGCCACTGTTCCTTTAAAGGCTCCGTTTGCCAATTTCGAACATACGCTTGGTCTCCTGGTTGATTCTCCAACGGCAAAGGGCGATTCCAGATGATCGCGGCACGTAAGGCTGTGAGTAATCTGCTTAAAGAAATTATATAACTATAAACATCTTGATCTCCTTGGAGGTGTAAATCTGCACTTCCCATTCCCTTCGTTGGTGCAGTATATGGCTTACCGTACAGAATTTCATAGGGACTTACAGACAACCCTTCTCTAGGTTTTATACGAATTCTCAATAAAGCAAGGGGCAATGCCTGTGGCCATTGGATTTGAGCTTCCTGGCATATCTTTTTAATTTGTCCTTTTAATGTTTGATTCATCCTTTCTACCTTTCCACTAGATTGTGGCCTCCACGGTGTATGTAAATCCCAGCTAATTCCAAGCATTTCACTAATTTCCTGTACTATTTTAGCTATAAAGTGTGGGCCTCGATCTGAAGAAATTCCTAAAGGTACCCCAAATCTAGGTATGATCTCTTTTAACAAAGTTTTTACTACTTCTCTAGCTTGATTCGTTCTACAGGGAAATGCTTCTAGCCACCCTGAAAAGGTACATACGTATACCAATAAATACTTAAACCCTTTTGATTTAGGTAATTCTGCAAAATCCACTTGCCAATAGTCACCTGGTTCTATTCCCACTTTCAAAGTTCCCATTGGAATTTGTTTTCGTATTACCGGATTATTCTTTAAACATACTGGACACTTCGCATTCACCCCTTTTGCTATTGTTAACATTTGTGCAGATATAATGCTCCGCTTTAAAAACTGCACCAATGCTTCTGCTCCCCAATGGCATTTATTATGTTCAGTTTGTATTATTCGTTTCATAATTGTAGCAGGCACTACTACTTGTCCATTACCTGTTACATACCATCCATGTGAATTCTTCTGTGCCTTTACCAAATCGGCTAATTTTTCATCTTCTTGGGTATAAAAGGGATTTACAGAGAGATGAGCAGTAATCGGGCTTACCTTAGTAGGTATTAGAGCTAATTCAGTCCATACTTGCCGTGCAGCAATTTTGGCTGCCTGGTCTGCCTTCATGTTTCCTTGTGCCACATCGCTGTCATCCCTCTGATGTCCTCGACAATGCATTACAGCCACTTGCTGAGGTAGTACCACAGCCTCTAATAACTGTAAGATCTCGGTTCGATATTTAATAATACTACCTTGAGCCGTCAACAATCCTCTTTCCTTCCATAAAGCTCCATGTATATGTATTATTCCAAAAGCGTATTTAGAATCTGTCCAAATATTCACTCTCTTATCCGTACTCGGTATTAAAGCCCGAATTAGAGCGACCAGTTCTGCCTTTTGCGCTGACGTTCCTGGCATTAATGCCTTTGCTTCAATTACTTCAAGCTTAGTAACCACAGCATATCCAGAATATCGTGTTCCATTCTCAACAAAGCTGCTACCGTCTGTAAATAATGTCCAGTCAGGATTTACAAGGGGAATATCTTTCAGATCTACCCTACTGGCGTAAGTTTGTTCGATCACCTCAATACAATCATGTTCCAGCTCGCCTTCCTCTATTTTGCTACCTAAAAATTCAGCGGGATTCAAACATGTTGTTATCTTTAAAAATATATCATCCTGTTCTCTCAATATTGCCTGATATTTCAACATTCTACTGGATGACAACCAATGACCCCCCTTTTGTTCCAAAACTGCAATCACCATGTGGGGCACAAATACTTCCATTTTTGTTCCCAATGTCAATTTTCTAGCTTCCTGGACTAACGTTACAGTAGCAGCCACTGCTCGGAGGCAAGAAGGCCATCCGGCACTTACCATATCCAACTGCTTGGAAAAATAGCCCACCGGTCTCTTCCATGATCCAATTCGTTGAGTTAAAACTCCAAGCGCTAGTCGTTGCCGCTCATGTACAAAGAGTTGAAATGTTTTTGTCAAATCAGGCAATCCTAATGCTGGGGCTTCTTGCAGAGCCTGTTTTAAGTCTTGAAAAGCCCTTTTACACTCTAAACTCCAAACTAATTGTGGCTCTTTTAAAGCTGCATACAGTGGTTTGGCTAACAGTCCGTAATTCAAAATCCAGAGTCTGCACCACCCTGTCATTCCTAGAAAAGTTCGTAACTCGTGCAAATTTCTAGGTTCAGGGATGGCACAAATCGCTTGTATTCTATTCACCCCCAACCGTCTTTGTCCTTGGGAAATTTCACATCCCAGATATATCACTTTTTCCCGGGCAATTTGGGCTTTTTCCTTAGAAACTCGATAACCGCTCTGTCCCAGTAAATTTAATCACGCAACTGTAACAGTAATGCAGTTTTCATACCTTTCTGTCGCCACGAAAATGTCATCCACATATTGCAACAATAAGTATGCTTTTGATGGTAATTGAAAATATCCTTGCTCCTTCCAATCCTCCAGTTCTCGTGCCAGCTGATTCCCAAATATTGTAGGACTGTTTTTGAAGCCTTGTGGTAACCTGGTCCAGGTCAGCTGTCGTTTTCGTCCTGTATCCGGATTTTCCCATTCAAACGCAAATAATTTCCTACTTTGTAATGCCAATGGGATGCAGAAGAAAGCATCTTTTAAATCAATTACAGAAAAGTATCTAAATTGTTCTGCCACAGATGTTAACAATGTATAAGGATTTGCTACTACTGGATGTATATCTTTAACTATTTCGTTTACAGCTCTTAAATCTTGAACTAACCTATAATCTCCGTTAGGTTTTCTTATAGGAAATACTGGTGTATTATATTCAGATTCACATTCTTCTAACACATTGTGCATCAAAAATTTTGCAATTAATGGTGCTACCCCTTTCCTAGCTTCTAACTGTATAGGATATTGTCTAACTCTTACCGGTTGGACACCTTCTTTCAATTCTACTATGACAGGTTTTGCTGCTTTCGCTAATCCCGGTACTTGTGTCTCCCATACCCATGGTACTACAGCGTTTTCTACCTCTATTGGTATTGTTGTATTAGCTATTTCTTTTACTATAAATATTCTAGCTATTTCTTCCTCAGGTATCTGCAACTTAGCTTTTCCATTTTCAAATATTATTTTAGCATTAAATCTTGACAATAAATCTCGTCCTAACAAAGATGTAGGACAATCCGGTACATAGAGAAATTCATGATCTAATTCTTTACCCCTAAAATTTAGATGCAATGGCCGCAGAAAGGGCCGTTGCTCTGTTTTTCCTGTAGCTCCTACCACAGTTATCATCGTATCTCCTATCTTTCCTAAACAAGTATTTAAAACAGAATAAGTTGCCCCAGTATCTACCAATAATTGTTTCTCTTCCCCATCAATTTCTGTTGTCACTTTTAATCCATCACTTAGTCAGCTACTATGTTGCCCCAAATGTCCTAACATCATTGTTTCTGCCATTGGTGTTCCTCCTACTGAAGTCTGCTGGGCCAAATTCATTTTCACTGGGCACTCATTTTTCCAATGTCCCTGTTGTCTGCAAAACGCACACTGATTTATCCCTAGCTGATTTTGAGGTATTCCCCGCATGCCTCCTACCCTGTATCCTCCTCGACCTCGTCCTCTACTTCTGCCTCTTATTCCTTGATTTACTCGTTGTAACATTGCTAATAATCCTGCCTGATTTCTCTTTGTGGTTTGTTGTTTTTTTGTTTTTTTTCCCTATTATTGTACACTTTCCAGCTGATTGCTTCCAAATTACTAAATCTCCTGGGGAAAAAGGAACTTTCCCATATACTTTATCAGTCCCCGAAATTGCCTCTCGTAAAGGGGCTAATAATACTTTACTGTTTTGCTCTTGTTCCTTCCTCCCTTGTCTTGTTCTCTGTGCAATTGGGGTTCGTTGCGCTTGTCTTGGGCATGATGAATGCCCTGGCGAACCCTTCGGTGTTAACTTAATCTGGATCGCTCCAGTATTAATTGATTCTGACGGTTTTACCGCCTTAATACTATCAGTATCACTATCGTCCCCTGCATCTATATCGGACATCACAGGGGCCGTCGGTGATACTAAAAGTGATACATCCTCTGGCTCTCTTATTGAATTTTGTATTGCCAAACAAGTCATACACTTCTTATTACCTACACATCCTCCACGTTTTGTTTTATCTTTTTTTCGGGATGTACCAACAACATTCCACATTCTCTCTGCATATCTGGATGATTACGTATATCATAAAATAGATCAACATATGGTACTTCATCCCATTTTTCAAGTTCTTAACAATATCTCATTAATGGACCTATAACACCCGGATCTAAACTTCCGTGTTCAGGCCACCGGGGTCCATCATACTCATATTGTGGCCACCAATTCGTACAATAACCTATAAATCGACTTTTACTCATACTCTGAAAATATCCCGCACTTTTCCAATGCTTTAATAAACATCCTAACGGAGAATTATCCGGTATTACCATGGTCTTACACATTCACTCCACACACACACACTAAATCTACGGGGTAGAAAACGGAAAGATAGCCTCTGATGGGAAACAAAAGACCAAACCAAACTCACGAGACAGCCACGTATGTCCGTGAGTGCTGGACCTGCGGGGCTTTCGCTCCGTCTGACGGCCAGCGCCTAGGCTTCCACAGACCAGACCTCGAGCTCGTTAGCCCAACCTTGCGTGAATCGCCGTCACGTCTTATTAGGCAGGCACCCGACCAAATATTACAATAAAGCACCTTCGGGCTTACCACTTTGGGACGTCAGGAGCAGCGCAGAGCGGGCGCAGCCGATGGCTCCCCGAGAATTCCTCGGTGCCGGCACGGAGCAAAATCGGAAAGCGAACCGTCAACACTACTCCCGAAGTCCCATCTGGGTCGCCAGAAAACTGTTGCCCGTAAAGAAACACATAACTACGAAAGCAGTTATATGCGGTGCTTTATTCGGGGCCCGGGGTCTCAGGGACTCATGTCCAAAGCTGAGAATCCCAAATCCCCGTTTAACTTGGTTAATATTTATAGTGTTCGGTTACGTAACATAATCAACAGAATTGCTAAGCTACATGATTGTTTCCCATTTATAGTTTCTTCAGTTACTGTTGCCAAGATTTGCTTATCATTTACCTAGTTCATCAGATTGTGCTGTACCCAGTTCATCAGATTGTACTGTACCCACTTCATCAGATTGTACTGTACCCAACACCTGCAATTATACCTTCATCTTGTCTACCAAGTATAACCTATTCTAATCAATATAATGTAACAATTCCCCCCTTTGAAAATACTTCAAGTCTTCCAGACTGCAAGGATTTTCATCATCAGTTCCGCAGATTTCCATATTCTTTGGACCGTCTCAAACTGGTGATTGTAGCTGCAATGAATTATTTCCAATGTCTTCATATCTCGGGGGAAGTTCATGATTCTTCCTGGTAACAGCTTTTAAAATTTTCCCCAAGTGTTGCCGTTCCTTATTAACAATATTTTGAATCAAACGCAACACTCCCATAATAGCTAACATAATAATTATAATTATTATACACCATTGAATTAAAGATGCTACCCAACCAGAGATGTTCAATCCAAATGACTTTGCTAAAGCAGCCACCCAATTATGGGTACTTTCTTCTCTTTCTTCCTCAGTTGCACGTTCAATTTGCGTTAGCTGAGACAAATCACGTTCTACCGCGGCTGTAACATTCGGAATATGTACACAACAATGATCAATCTTATCTCGTAAATAACCACATACTCCATGTTCTTTTAGCAACAGCATATCTAATGCCATTCTATTTTGCAGGGTCATTTTTGTGGTTGCCTGTAATTGTAAGTTTATTTCCTTAAATCCTTCTTTAGTCACTCTTGCTAGCCTTTCCGTTTGTCCTAACAACCGGTACAACATTTCTCTATTCCGATAAGCACTAATTGGAGCAAACAATGATTCTAAAGCCCAACCTAACTTCACACCGGATGATGGTTCTTGCCAATCATCATCATCCTTTATTTCTCTCTTCATTATCCATAAATTTTCTAATCTACCCTTAAATGGCGCTTTCTTCCAAATTGGGCAGAGAGTTGGTAACCCTAAAGTTATTTCAGTCACCAACCCATCCAAGGGGAGGTGAGTCGTCCATTGTCCATCACTGGTAACCCAAACTAAATTTCCTGTGCTCCTGATCGTAGTTCTACAATCTATTCTCACTCCGAATTGTATTACAGGTTCACTCATGGAGTATTTAATTCCTCTACAGGCACAACCTGTCCTTAATGCAAGGACCACAGGTGGAAAGGTAACTTCACTTTCGGGGTGTCACAAGCGTATACTTTTGTACAGTTCTAGACTGGGTGTTTTTCAGCTAACTTTCTTTTGCATTGGATTTTCTTGTGTTTCCTGTTGTGGCGCCTGGATTATTTGTATTGGTTGCATTTCGTCTTTTTCCAAATCTTTTAACTCTCTCCTGGCTCTGTTTCTTTTCTGCATAGGTTCTGATTTTGCAGTAACCTCTAATGCCCTTTTTCCATAATCAAAACTCTCTTTAATCCAAACAATACAGGTGTAGTTTCCTACATCTGTCTTACTTACATTTCGCAATGATAAAATCATAGTACCCCTTCGTGTATCACTATCCCATCGGACTGTAAACCCAGTTGACAATTTGGACTCATTCTTCTGCCAATAGCAACTAATGTCTTGGATTGAACTTCTCATATCTCCAACAAAATCACAAGTCAAATTTACATCCATTCGTTCTTCTATATGTACAGTAGCATACGTATGTATTATTTGAGCGAAACCATTACTTAATCCTACCCAGCATAGTATTACCAAGATGTAAATCTCAGTTTTGTAGGAGTGATCATTTTTACCCCCCATTGTGATGGTACCTTCTTCACTCTGGTATAATGAATCCAATTATCAATTCCTGCTACTTTCACAGCGGTAAATGTTATCAATAGCACCAAATAAAGTCCATGCCACTGTTCCTTTAAAGGCTCCGTTTGCCAATTTCGAACATACGCTTGGTCTCCTGGTTGATTCTCCAACGGCAAAGGGCGATTCCAGATGATCGCGGCACGTAAGGCTGTGAGTAATCTGCTTAAAGAAATTATATAACTATAAACATCTTGATCTCCTTGGAGGTGTAAATCTGCACTTCCCATTCCCTTCGTTGGTGCAGTATATGGCTTACCGTACAGAATTTCATAGGGACTTACAGACAACCCTTCTCTAGGTTTTATACGAATTCTCAATAAAGCAAGGGGCAATGCCTGTGGCCATTGGATTTGAGCTTCCTGGCATATCTTTTTAATTTGTCCTTTTAATGTTTGATTCATCCTTTCTACCTTTCCACTAGATTGTGGCCTCCACGGTGTATGTAAATCCCAGCTAATTCCAAGCATTTCACTAATTTCCTGTACTATTTTAGCTATAAAGTGTGGGCCTCGATCTGAAGAAATTCCTAAAGGTACCCCAAATCTAGGTATGATCTCTTTTAACAAAGTTTTTACTACTTCTCTAGCTTGATTCGTTCTACAGGGAAATGCTTCTAGCCACCCTGAAAAGGTACATACGTATACCAATAAATACTTAAACCCTTTTGATTTAGGTAATTCTGCAAAATCCACTTGCCAATAGTCACCTGGTTCTATTCCCACTTTCAAAGTTCCCATTGGAATTTGTTTTCGTATTACCGGATTATTCTTTAAACATACTGGACACTTCGCATTCACCCCTTTTGCTATTGTTAACATTTGTGCAGATATAATGCTCCGCTTTAAAAACTGCACCAATGCTTCTGCTCCCCAATGGCATTTATTATGTTCAGTTTGTATTATTCGTTTCATAATTGTAGCAGGCACTACTACTTGTCCATTACCTGTTACATACCATCCATGTGAATTCTTCTGTGCCTTTACCAAATCGGCTAATTTTTCATCTTCTTGGGTATAAAAGGGATTTACAGAGAGATGAGCAGTAATCGGGCTTACCTTAGTAGGTATTAGAGCTAATTCAGTCCATACTTGCCGTGCAGCAATTTTGGCTGCCTGGTCTGCCTTCATGTTTCCTTGTGCCACATCGCTGTCATCCCTCTGATGTCCTCGACAATGCATTACAGCCACTTGCTGAGGTAGTACCACAGCCTCTAATAACTGTAAGATCTCGGTTCGATATTTAATAATACTACCTTGAGCCGTCAACAATCCTCTTTCCTTCCATAAAGCTCCATGTATATGTATTATTCCAAAAGCGTATTTAGAATCTGTCCAAATATTCACCCTCTTATCCGCACTCGGTATTAAAGCCCGAATTAGAGCGACCAGTTCTGCCTTTTGCGCTGACGTTCCTGGCATTAATGCCTTTGCTTCAATTACTTCAAGCTTAGTAACCACAGCATATCCAGAATATCGTGTTCCATTCTCAACAAAGCTGCTACCGTCTGTAAATAATGTCCAGTCAGGATTTACAAGGGGAATATCTTTCAGATCTACCCTACTGGCGTAAGTTTGTTCGATCACCTCAATACAATCATGTTCCAGCTCGCCTTCCTCTATTTTGCTACCTAAAAATTCAGCGGGATTCAAACATGTTGTTATCTTTAAAAATATATCATCCTGTTCTCTCAATATTGCCTGATATTTCAACATTCTACTGGATGACAACCAATGACCCCCCTTTTGTTCCAAAACTGCAATCACCATGTGGGGCACAAATACTTCCATTTTTGTTCCCAATGTCAATTTTCTAGCTTCTTGGACTAACATTACAGTAGCAGCCACTGCTCGGAGGCAAGAAGGCCATCCGGCACTTACCATATCCAACTGCTTGGAAAAATAGCCCACCGGTCTCTTCCATGATCCAATTCGTTGAGTTAAAACTCCAAGCGCTAGTCGTTGCCGCTCATGTACAAAGAGTTGAAATGTTTTTGTCAAATCAGGCAATCCTAATGCTGGGGCTTCTTGCAGAGCCTGTTTTAAGTCTTGAAAAGCCCTTTTACACTCTAAACTCCAAACTAATTGTGGCTCTTTTAAAGCTGCATACAGTGGTTTGGCTAACAGTCCGTAATTCAAAATCCAGAGTCTGCACCACCCTGTCATTCCTAGAAAAGTTCGTAACTCGTGCAAATTTCTAGGTTCAGGGATGGCACAAATCGCTTGTATTCTATTCACCCCCAACCGTCTTTGTCCTTGGGAAATTTCACATCCCAGATATATCACTTTTTCCCGGGCAATTTGGGCTTTTTCCTTAGAAACTCGATAACCGCTCTGTCCCAGTAAATTTAATCACGCAACTGTAACAGTAATGCAGTTTTCATACCTTTCTGTCGCCACGAAAATGTCATCCACATATTGCAACAATAAGTATGCTTTTGATGGTAATTGAAAATATCCTTGCTCCTTCCAATCCTCCAGTTCTCGTGCCAGCTGATTCCCAAATATTGTAGGACTGTTTTTGAAGCCTTGTGGTAACCTGGTCCAGGTCAGCTGTCGTTTTCGTCCTGTATCCGGATTTTCCCATTCAAACGCAAATAATTTCCTACTTTGTAATGCCAATGGGATGCAGAAGAAAGCATCTTTTAAATCAATTACAGAAAAGTATCTAAATTGTTCTGCCACAGATGTTAACAATGTATAAGGATTTGCTACTACTGGATGTATATCTTTAACTATTTCGTTTACAGCTCTTAAATCTTGAACTAACCTATAATCTCCGTTAGGTTTTCTTATAGGAAATACTGGTGTATTATATTCAGATTCACATTCTTCTAACACATTGTGCATCAAAAATTTTGCAATTAATGGTGCTACCCCTTTCCTAGCTTCTAACTGTATAGGATATTGTCTAACTCTTACCGGTTGGACACCTTCTTTCAATTCTACTATGACAGGTTTTGCTGCTTTCGCTAATCCCGGTACTTGTGTCTCCCATACCCATGGTACTACAGCGTTTTCTACCTCTATTGGTATTGTTGTATTAGCTATTTCTTTTACTATAAATATTCTAGCTATTTCTTCCTCAGGTATCTGCAACTTAGCTTTTCCATTTTCAAATATTATTTTAGCATTAAATCTTGACAATAAATCTCGTCCTAACAAAGATGTAGGACAATCCGGTACATAGAGAAATTCATGATCTAATTCTTTACCCCTAAAATTTAGATGCAATGGCCGCAGAAAGGGCCGTTGCTCTGTTTTTCCTGTAGCTCCTACCACAGTTATCATCGTATCTCCTATCTTTCCTAAACAAGTATTTAAAACAGAATAAGTTGCCCCAGTATCTACCAATAATTGTTTCTCTTCCCCATCAATTTCTGTTGTCACTTTTAATCCATCACTTAGTCAGCTACTATGTTGCCCCAAATGTCCTAACATCATTGTTTCTGCCATTGGTGTTCCTCCTACTGAAGTCTGCTGGGCCAAATTCATTTTCACTGGGCACTCATTTTTCCAATGTCCCTGTTGTCTGCAAAACGCACACTGATTTATCCCTAGCTGATTTTGAGGTATTCCCCGCATGCCTCCTACCCTGTATCCTCCTCGACCTCGTCCTCTACTTCTGCCTCTTATTCCTTGATTTACTCGTTGTAACATTGCTAATAATCCTGCCTGATTTCTCTTTGTGG
Source organism: Apteryx mantelli (assembly GCF_036417845.1). Taxonomy (NCBI): domain Eukaryota; kingdom Metazoa; phylum Chordata; class Aves; order Apterygiformes; family Apterygidae; genus Apteryx; species Apteryx mantelli. The sequence continues at coordinate 161,770 of NW_027118469.1, forward strand.
TTTGTTTTTTTTTTTTTTTTTTTTTCCTATTATTGTACACTTTCCAGCTGATTGCTTCCAAATTACTAAATCTCCTGGGGAAAAAGGAACTTTCCCATATACTTTATCAGTCCCCGAAATTGCCTCTCGTAAAGGGGCTAATAATACTTTACTGTTTTGCTCTTGTTCCTTCCTCCCTTGTCTTGTTCTCTGTGCAATTGGGGTTCGTTGCGCTTGTCTTGGGCATGATGAATGCCCTGGCGAACCCTTCGGTGTTAACTTAATCTGGATCGCTCCAGTATTAATTGATTCTGACGGTTTTACCGCCTTAATACTATCAGTATCACTATCGTCCCCTGCATCTATATCGGACATCACAGGGGCCGTCGGTGATACTAAAAGTGATACATCCTCTGGCTCTCTTATTGAATTTTGTATTGCCAAACAAGTCATACACTTCTTATTACCTACACATCCTCCACATTTTGTTTTATCTTTTTTTCGGGATGTACCAACAACATTCCACATTCTCTCTGCATATCTGGATGATTACGTATATCATAAAATAGATCAACATATGGTACTTCATCCCATTTTTCAAGTTCTTAACAATATCTCATTAATGGACCTATAACACCCGGATCTAAACTTCCGTGTTCAGGCCACCGGGGTCCATCATACTCATATTGTGGCCACCAATTCGTACAATAACCTATAAATCGACTTTTACTCATACTCTGAAAATATCCCGCACTTTTCCAATGCTTTAATAAACATCCTAACGGAGAATTATCCGGTATTACCATGGTCTTACACATTCACTCCACACACACACACTAAATCTACGGGGTAGAAAACGGAAAGATAGCCTCTGATGGGAAACAAAAGACCAAACCAAACTCACGAGACAGCCACGTATGTCCGTGAGTGCTGGACCTGCGGGGCTTTCGCTCCGTCTGACGGCCAGCGCCTAGGCTTCCACAGACCAGACCTCGAGCTCGTTAGCCCAACCTTGCGTGAATCGCCGTCACGTCTTATTAGGCAGGCACCCGACCAAATATTACAATAAAGCACCTTCGGGCTTACCACTTTGGGACGTCAGGAGCAGCGCAGAGCGGGCGCAGCCGATGGCTCCCCGAGAATTCCTCGGTGCCGGCACGGAGCAAAATCGGAAAGCGAACCGTCAACACTACTCCCGAAGTCCCATCTGGGTCGCCAGAAAACTGTTGCCCGTAAAGAAACACATAACTACGAAAGCAGTTATATGCGGTGCTTTATTCGGGGCCCGGGGTCTCAGGGACTCATGTCCAAAGCTGAGAATCCCAAATCCCCGTTTAACTTGGTTAATATTTATAGTGTTCGGTTACGTAACATAATCAACAGAATTGCTAAGCTACATGATTGTTTCCCATTTATAGTTTCTTCAGTTACTGTTGCCAAGATTTGCTTATCATTTACCTAGTTCATCAGATTGTGCTGTACCCACTTCATCAGATTGTACTGTACCCACTTCATCAGATTGTACTGTACCCACTTCATCAGATTGTACTGTACCCAACACCTACAATTATACCTTCATCTTGTCTACCAAGTATAACCTATTCTAATCAATATAATGTAACACGTGTTTTTTTTTTTTTTCTTTCCCCCCTTTCTTTCTTTTTCCTTCTTTCCCTCAAAGGAAAGGTCTTAATACACCGCTTTGCATCGTACGTTACGGGGTAAGCCGTTTGGAAACGCTACAGGGCCGACGCCGCGCCGCAACCCTGCTCCGGGGCCCGCCTGCCCCCCCGCTCCGCTCCGCCGCGCCGCCTCCGCAGGGGCGAGCGCGTGCCCCGGCCCGCGCTGCCAACGAACTGGCGCCCTAAACGCCGCGCACGCAAAACGCAAAGTCACACCCGCGCTCCCGGCGCGGCGCCGGGTCCCAGCCCGCCCCCCCACTCGCCCCGCACCGCCGCCTCCACGCAGCGACGGCCGCAGCGGGCAGGATGCAGCCCGACGCCCCCCGAACCTATGCGTTCGCCTCACCCGGGGGCCCCACATCCTTCACTCCACGCCACCTCCGCACTCACCCGCCGCCGCCGCCGCCAAGCGAAAACGCCCTCCCTGCTCGCCGCCATCTTGCTTCCCCGCCGCCGCGCATGCGCCGCTCGCCAACGGACTGCGGCGGCAGTGGCGCTTGAGCACCGCGCACGTGCCGGCTCGGACAGCGCGGGGGGGGGGGAGCGAGTGGAGCGGGAGGGGCGGGGGGGAGCGAGGGGAGCGGGAGGGGCGGGGGGGAGCGGGAGGGGAGCAGAGGGAGCCCGAGGGGCGGGGGGGAGCGAGGGGAGCCCGAGGGGCGGGGCGGAGTGCGAGGGGAGCGCGAGAGGCGGGGGGGAGCGTGAGGGGAGCAGGGGGGCCCGAGGAGCGGGGGGGAGCACGAGGGGAGCCCGAGAAGCGGGGGGGAGCGCGGGGGCGGGGGGGAGCGCGAGGGGACCAGGGGGAGCGCGAGGGGCGGGGCGGAGCGCGAGGGGAGCAAGGGGAGCCCGAGGGACGGGGCGGAGCGCGAGGGGAGCCCGAGAAGCGGGGGGGAGCGCGGGGGTGGGGGGGAGCGCGAGGGGAGCCCGAGAAGCGGGGGGGAGCGCGAGGGGCGGGTGGAGCGGGGAATCCCGAGGGGCGGGGGGGAGCCGGGGGAGCCCGAGGGGTGGGGGGGAGCACGAAGGGAGGCGAGACCCGCAATGGCATGCTCGCGCCGCGGCGCTGCAGCCGGGCGGCTCACGCGTGCGAACCGCAGCCCGCCGCGGCAGCCCGGGACTCCCAGCGAGCGCCCCGAGGCTGCCCGAGCCCGTGGCCGCTCCAAGAGCACCGGGAAGGGGCGACGAGCACGCTCCATTCGCTTACCCGTTACCGAAACGGCGGAGAGCAGCAGCAAACATGGCGACCGGCACTGAGCATGTGCGCGCCGGCTGTCTGCGCATGCGCGCCCCCCCACCGGGTGCAGTACCGCTTTTTGGACACAGGGTGGCAGCAGTGAGCGCGGCGGAACGCTGTGCGCGTGCGCGCCCCCCCACAGGGTGCAGTACCGATTTTTGGACACAGGGTGGCAGCAGTGAGCACGGCGGAACCCAGTGCGCATGCGCGCCCCCCTTTCCGTGCCGTACTGCTTTTTTGACGCCCCGAGGGCAGCAGGGCGCGCGGCCGCCCCCGGCACGCGCACACCGCTGCAGAGCCCCCCCGCCCGCCCTTTGCAGACATTTCACCACCCTCGCCTCGGCTCATCTGCCCTTATTTACAGCGCCTGCTGCGAGGCGCAGCGTCGCCGCGTGTCGTGCTCGAGCCGCTGCTCCTAGAGGCTCCAGTAACAGCGCTTTCCTTTGAACATCGTTGCAAAATACTCCACAGACAAAAAAAGAGTCAGAGGCTGCACTTAAAAAATCAAAACGAAAACAAAAAAACCACCCACCTACTTAACGGGACAATTTGCAAGCGTTCCAAGAAGCAGCCGTTCTTCTTTAGAACTTTCGACCTCTCGCCTTTACTGATCGTTAAACAAAATAAACAGCCCAAAGCAAGCCGCGCTATTTGCTTGACAGACTGCTCGGGTTTTATTATTAAACGGTACGAGATGCTGGCACGCGGCATGTCTTCTTCGGATTCTTGGGCCGACGTTCCTTCGGCCGCACGCACGCGGTCAAAGGCGTCTTTTTCACGTCCCGCCGTCAGGGCCTCCCCAGCAATTCCCGCAGCGACTCCCCCCTCGGGACAAACAGCTCGAGGACACGCACGGTCTTGCTAAAAGAACGGGGGGGGGGGGGAACAAACGCGTGCGCTGAGCGCGGCACTCGCAGACCCGATCTTCGGGTCCAAAAGAAAACTCTCTAAAGCGGACCAGGCGGGCCAAAGAGGTCCCTTCTTTGCGCCACGCTTCTTTCCTCGCACAGACGTCGGCCGCCTCTGCCCGCTCTCACGGTATCCCCTACCGGCAAGGACACGGCTGTTACAGGTAAACGCGACAAATTGACAACCACTCGGGCCGGGTTGCATAAATTCCAATTTAATAAAATAATTGAGCAAGTCACAAGTAAGCAAAACAGCGCTGGGCGGCCGGGGGAATCTCCTGCTCCACCAACGGCGCGCGCAATCCCCCCCTCACAGTCTCCTTATATGCAATTCCAGCTCCAGGTATATGTGGCACTTCCTGTAACTTCTGCGGTTGCGCCGGCTGTTGCTAGGGGGTCTTCTTCAGCCCTCTGCATTGTGAGTGGTGACCCTCAGGTCACGCATATATTTTACAACTTTCGAAGTCGTGCTATATTTCACAGTTGTGTGACATCGCCATCACCATATTAGGCTATCTAAACTAACATTGCCGCTTTGCTATCTCAACTCCCTTATCTCAGGCAGGGTACATGCCCCCACCACAGGATGTAGGATGTTCCCACAGATGTTTCCAAGGCTGTTTCTTACTTTGATGTAACCAATTAGCACACATCACAGTCCAGGATGTTTCAAGGCTGTTTCTCAATTTGATGTAACAAATTAGCACATATCACAATCCCCCCTTTTTGTTTTGGTCCCTTCTAATTTGTTCATCAAATCGAGCAACAACCTCCTGTGCCAGGGAGAGCATAGGGTTATGCTTACTCTCATCTTCATTTAGTTGTTCATATTGACTTCTTATCAACAGTAGGTGGGCAGCTTCGAGTCTGCTTTTTGCTAAGTTAATTATTTTATTTACTATACACGGTCCAAAGGTCAACACTAGTACTAGTAAAGTCAATGGGCCCGCGATGGTAGACAATAAGGTTGTTAGCCAGGGAGAATGACTGAACCATGATTCATACCACCCTTGCTGGGCTTCTCTTTCCTTTTTACGTTTTTCAAGGCCTTCTCTCAATTTCGCCATAGTATCCCTGACAACTCCTGTATGATCCGTGTAAAAACAACATTCTTCTCCTAGGGCTGCACACAATCCTCCCTGTTGCAAAAATAAGAGGTCCATCCCTCTTCTGTTCTGTAAAACTACTTCTGATAGCGATGTCAACGATTTTTCTAAGGCTGTAATGGATTTTTCTATTCGTTCTAAGTCCTCATCCACTGCTGCTCGTAGGGTGCTAAGGCTCTGCTGCTGCACCACTAAGGAGGAGATTCCAGTTCCCGCTCCTACTGCCCCTAGGCCCAGTAAGGTGGCTATAGTAATTGCGGTGATTGGTTCTCTCTTTACTCGGACCGGATGAGGGGTGTCCCAATGGTCGTACATCACATTTTCTGGGTGGTACAAGATCCTGGGAACTACCTCTATTTGTATACAATATTCTTGGGACTCACCAAGTACCCTTAGGGAGACACAGGGAGTTAGGCCCGTTTTTGAACATATCCACCTAGCTCCTTGGGTGGGAATAATCCATCCAATTTCGGAGGTGTAGGTTTGCAGTGTCACAGACCCACACAGCTTTTTCTTTGATTTTGGTATTTTACCAATACACATTCCCATTCCCGTAACTTGCTCCATGGTCAACCCCTTCTTCTTATCTTCCCATTGACACTGTGAGCCGGGATCATTGCTCACAGTATATGTCATATTTACTCCTATTGCTTCATAAAAAGGGGTCTTATGTCGTAGCATAACCAGCAATGGGTGGTTATACTAGGGGTTGTAGCATTTAATACTTTGTAGGTTGCCTGTACAATCTTCCACAGAGGATTGTCTACCCCCTCTGTGGCTTTACTTTCTGAGATTACAACAGTATCTTTCGGGGTGGGGTGGCTCATAGGAATACTTGTCAAATTCATTATCGCAGCCGTTGGTTTGATTCTTAATTTTGCTCCTTTAACGGCTAGATTCGGCCCTATTGCTTGAGGAGCAGGTTGCACACTTTCTTTCTTTATGAAAATCAATCCACCCCTATCGGTCCCGGGCTCCCAGTACCGGACTCCCCAGGTCTTTCCCAAAAACCACCCTGGATCTTCAGGACGGGTGATATTTATCATTAAATGTTTACAGTCCGAATGGGAGGACGGACGCGTACCTCCAGAAGAGTCTCGTTTGGGGGGTGTACAACCATAGGGTCCCCACTGGGTCTGAATAAACTTATCTGATCCTGCGCCGGGTGTCCAATCAGAGGCTATAGTTTCACATCCCCAATAAGCACAATAATAAGAGTTTGGGTAGTTACAGTATCCTCGCCCAGGATTAGAACTAGGGCAAAAGTAAAACCCCTTTAGATTTAAACATGGCTCAATGGGTACCAATTCACACAAGGTAGGTGTGAATGTAGGTTTCCCGGGTACGCTTCGTACTTGGATCACTGTTTGATCTTCCCATCTCATTAATGACCATTTAAAGGGTTGGTGTACATTATGTTCCCCTTGGATTCGTCTTCCTAATAAGCCCAGCACAATCATCTTCCAGAGGAGTAGTGGACCCATGGCTTGGTCAACGGATATTTTACGAACCCTTAATGCCTTGGAGGGGCGGTCCGTGATGCCAAGTGTCTCTGGGACTTTAAAGAGTCTGGGTCTTACAATTTTGGGTATTCCTGCTTAGGAGGTGGCTTATCGGCCTCGATCCCCACAAGTTCTATACGTCTCTGCCTCCCCTGCCTACTCTTTTGCTTCAGAGCAGCAGGGTGTACCGTCTTCTCGGCAGCAGCCGTATTCTTCAGGGGAACCTCCTGTATGAGCCTTTTAGATTTTTTTAAAGGCTTCCCAGTTCCCAAGAGTGACACTCAACATACGGCGCGGTCCGCCTATAATTGGTGTTTTCAATTTTGGCCTTATGTGATTTGGGGTGGTTGGCGTGGGTACAACCTTTCTCTGGTTGTACTCCTTTTAACAAAGGCTTCCCACCGTTCTACCGATCTTTTCTTAAGATCTTTTAATGTCCAATAAGTCAATTTTGTCGTAACAAGGGCGGCAAATGCTGTTAGGGAGATACCTGTACTAACAATGAGTCCACTACTTCCCTTTACAAACCCTACATGCATAACACACAAAGGGATAACAAATACAATGTGGGGTTATAACAAATACTATGTTAGGTTTTACAAAAGGTGGTCTCACTTATCGAGGTTTCCAGGTTTCTTCTTAAAGGTTACTTTTAAATTGTCCAGGTTTCCAAAGGCTTCCCACGATGATTCTGAAATCGGTCCTTTAATTCTGCTAGCATGTGTCCATCCTCGCTCTGCGGTACGAATAGCAGTGTCTGTGGTAAGCAAAACAAGGAAAGGTCCCTCCCAGCGGGGAGTCAAGGATGAGTCTTTCCAGGTTTTAATTAAAACCTTGTCTCCAGGGTTAACTCGGTGAATGGCTACATCTAGTGGAGGTCTCTGTGCTATTAGTCCTTTCTTTATCAATTCTTGTCTTCTCTTCATAAGCTCTGTAATATATTTCTGTAATAATCTCTCTTCTACTTTAGGATGTTCTTTTGGTATTTCTAAATCATATGGCATCCCATATAACATTTCAAAAGGGGAGACTCCTGTGTCAGTTCTGGGCTGAGTTCGTATATTCAACAAAGCTAAGGGTAAACACTTGATCCAATTCATCTGGGTTTCCATCATTAGCTTTGTTAACTGTTTTTTTATTTCCCCATTCATCCTTTCTACCTTTCCTGAACTTTGAGGATGCCAGGGAGTGTGATACTCCCACTTGATTCCTAAAGGATCTAATGTTTCTTTAATGACCTTGGATGTAAAATGTGGCCCCCTGTCTGAGTCTATGACCAATACATTCCCATACCGGGGTATGATATTTTCTAACAATATCTTGGTTACCGATTTCGCAGTTGCTCGGGCTACGGGAAAAGCTTCTACAAAGTAAGTTAAATGATCTACTATAACTAATAGGTATTTATACCTGCCCACTTCTGGGAGTTCTGTAAAGTCAACCTGTATTTTCTCAAATGGTCTCCTGGCTATGGATCGTCCCCCTGGGACCTTTTTTCTGAGGTGCTGCTTGTTAACCTTCTGACAGGTCAAACATTCTCCCACTAGTCTTTTTGCTATGTCATATATTCCAATGCACATATATTTAGTTCCAAACTGGTCTACTAATGCTTGCACTCCCCAGTGAGTCTGTCGGTGGAATTCTTTCATGATTCTCCAAGCTACGCCTTTGGATACAATTTCTCTATCATCGGGCAGCACCCATTTACCTTCTTTTTCTAGGGCTCCTATCTGTCGTAATGTATCTATTTCCTGTTTAGTAAAACTCATCCTGGTATCTAGTTTATCTTGGCCCTCTTTTCCTTCAGACAATAGGTGTAAAGCTGCTTTTTTTGCTTCTTCATCTGCTAGATTATTTCCCCTTATGTGGTAAAATGTGCCTTTTTGATGGTCCCTAACATGTACTACTGCGATTCTCCGAGGTCCCCTCAGAGCTTCTAAAGTTTTTCTGATTAATTTTTCGTGCACTAAATTCTTCCCTTGTGAATTAATCAGTCCCCGTTCTTCCCACATTTTCCCAAATGTGTGTACTACTCCATAAGCATATTTAGAGTCGGTGTATATAGTCCCTATTTTGCCCTTTAAAATTTCTAAGGCTCTAAAAACTGCATACAATTCACAAGCCTGGGCCGACCAAGTTTTGTGTAGGGGCCCTGATTCTATTAACTCTAGAGACTTTCCATCTACAATAGCATACCCTGATCTGCATTTCCCTTCAACTACGCGAGAGGATCCGTCCACAAAGAATTTAGTCCCCTCTGGTAACTCTTCTTCTTCTAAATCTTCTCTTATTTTTGTTTGGTATTCTATTAGACGCATGCAATCATGTCTTAATTGACCACTGGGTTCCCCATACAGGAACTGGGCTGGATTCTGCAAGCTTGTAGTCTCAATTTCCAACTTTGGAGAATGGATTAAAATGCCCTCGTATTTTAATAGTCTGGCATCGGTTATCCATTTTTCGGCTTTTTGTTGTAATACTCCTCGTATATTATGAGGGGTATATATTTTTAATTCTCCTCCAAAGGTTATCTTTTTAGCCTCTTCTACTAATAAGGCTGTAGCTACAATGGCTTGTAGGCAAGTGGGCCATCCCCGACTGACGGGGTCTAGCAATTTTGAAAAATACCCTATAGGTTTCTTTTTCCCTGCCCATTCCTGTGTTAGGACTCCAAAGGCTGTTCCTTCCTGTGTATTAATAAACATGTAGAATGGTCTCTTAATATCTGGTAAACTCAAAACAGGTGCATTCACCAAGTCAGCCTTCAATTCTTCGAGGCTTTGATTATCGGTTTGAGTCCATTTTATTAGCCCATCTACTATTAGTTTTTTTATATAAAAATTTTACTTTATTGCTATAATTTTCAATCCATTGTCTGCAATACCCTAATAACCCCAGCAATTGTCGGACCTGTCTTTTGCTCTTCGGGGGTCTTATTGACAGTATACCATTTACCCTTTCAGGGTCCAATTTTTTTGTGCCCTTGCTAAGCCAATGTCCCAAATACTTCACCTCTTCTTCCGTAAATTGCAACTTTGATTTCGATACTTTCAATCCCTTTAAACTTAGGAAATTTAACAACTTAATACTCTCACATCTAACTTCCTCCTGGGTTTTTCCTGCTAAAAGCAAATCATCCACATATTGTGTTAAAGTAATTTGAGGATTAGTTTCGTAAGTACTTAGAACCTGCTCCAGGGCTTGCCCAAACAAATTAGGGGATTCTGTAAACCCTTGTGGTAAAACAGTCCATCGGAGTTGTTGTTTCCTATGGGTATCTGGGTCTTCCCACTCGAAGGCAAAAAAGTCTCTACATTCTTCCTTAAGGGGGCATGCCCAAAATGCATCTTTCAGGTCTATAACCGTATACCATTTAGCCTCAGGTGACAGCTGACTAAGTATGATATCGGGGTTAGCTACAATTGGGAACCTGGTAATTGTTCTTTTGTTTATTTCTCTTAAATCTTGTACCAATCTATAAGTACCGTCTGGTTTCTTTACGGGCAGTATGGGGGTATTATAGGGAGACATACAAGGCTCCAGTAACCTTTGATTTATTAGCCTCTGGATTACTGGTCGGAGTCCTTGCCTCCCTTCCTGTGACATTGGATATTGCTTGACTCTAACAGGGATTTCTGGATTCCGTATGCTCACTTCAAAAGGAGCAATATCTAGTTTCCTACTGATTCTGGGGTATACCAAACTTCAGGGTTGATTTTGGCCTCATCTTCAATAGTAAGGGTGCATAATTTTATAACTAATTCTTGATTCTCTACTTCTAAATTGACTCCCAATTCAACCATCATATCTCGGCCCAGTAAATTATATTCAGCTTCGGGAACTAATAAAAAGGATCCAACACTTAATCGAGAGTCTGATTCTATTTCCACATTTTTAATTACTGGGACCTTAAAGGGCTCTCCCTTAGCTCCTATCACTTATAAGTTCTCTGGGGATAGCTTACACCCCCAGGGTACCGTTTGGACAGTAGATCTTTCTGCCCCAGAATCCACAAGGAATTCTACTTCTTGTCGCTGGGGACCTAATTTCAATTTTATCAAGGGCTCAGTTCCTTTATGAGTCCCCAGCAAATAGAGCCCCTGACCCCCCTAATCTTCTTGGAACATTTGCTCATCCTGCATTCGCTTCCTACAATTCCTCTTCAGATGCCCTTTTTTCTGGCAATAAAAACACTCCACCTGCCTCAAGTCCCTCGTCACAACTTCTCTGGGTTGTCCTTCTTGGTGAAGTGGCTTTCTTTTAGGTCTGTTATACGACCTAGGGGGTTGTGCCTGGATTCCTCTCTGCCCTTCTCGGACTGCTGCCATCAGAATCTTTGCCTGCCGCCGATGGGTTTCCTCTTCCCTCCGCACATGCACTTTCTGAGCTTCCCTCAGCAATTCGTCCAGCCCCCTATCTTGCCAATCATCTAACTTCTCTAGCTTTCTTCTAATATCTGGAAAGGCCTTTGCTACAAACTGTGTTTTCAATAGAGCCTGTCCCACAGGGGTACTGGGGTCTACCCCGGAATAAAGTTGCAGATTTTTTCTAAGTCTCTCGAGCCACTCTGTTGGTGTCTCATCCTTCTTTTGTTGTTCCATGAAGGCCTTATTAATATTTTGCCCCCTGGGAACAGATTCCCTGATTCCCTGAACTATTATGGCTCTCAGATCGGACATATGTGTCCGATGCTCAGCATTCTGATTGTCCCAGTCCGGCCGTTGAGTGGGCCATTTAATATCTGCAGCGGGACCTTGTTGGTGTTGTTGATCCCAAATCCGCATCCCAGCCCTACGGGTCATTTCCCTTTCTTCCGCTGTAAATAATATGCTTAAGATGGATTGTAATTCCTCCCATGTATAAAGGCTTGGACCTAAAAACTGATCTAATTTCTCAGCCACCCCTAAAGGGTCTTCTAATAAATTCCACATTTCTTTCTTAAAATCCCGTACGTCCCCTGAACTCAGGGGCATAGACACAAATCCCATCCCCGGCTGCGGTCCTCCCATGGGGAGTTCTCGCAAGGGGTACAGCTGATCAGGTCGCCCACCTCCCCTCGTTTGACTCCTCGTGACCCTTCGGGTTTCTTCTGGGGAACTAGGAGGGTTTAGATCCCAGTCTGGGGTCATCGGAGAGGGGCTATGAGGAGGGGCTGGTGTTGGGTTTTGAGCCGGAGCTGAGGGAATATAGGGGGGAGGAGAAACGGGAAGTTCCTCCAGTGTTTTGCTTTTCTTCCTCGAACCCTTCTCTTTCAAGGTAAATATCATGGTCCGAGTATCTGGTCTTATCCATAAACTAGCATACTCACTTTCTTCTAAACTAAAGGGCTCCTTTGAATTCACATATATAGTTAGAGCCTGACATATCCAATTTTCAAAAGACCCGTATACTGGCCAATAAAGGTGGTCTCCTCTAATCTGCTTCCCACCCCATACTTGCATACAGTAATGTACCATTTTTTTTTTCTCGACTTTTTGCCTTTTCTGGAGGGCCAATCGTTCCAATACTTAATCATTAATCCTAAAGGGCTATCGGGCGGTATATCTGGTAACTGTACCGTAAAGCCCTCTATGGGATCAGAAGACTTGCTCTTTTTCCGTCCCATCTTCCGGAGCACCCACCCCAGTCACTCTCTTTCTTTCCGCAGGGGACCGCACTCACACCACCCGAGTCTTTAACTGCTAGGACGGTTGTCCCTTCGCAGCGGGTGGCCCAGTCGGCCGATGGGTGCCCCATTTCGGTCCCCTATTACAACTCTCTCTCTCTGCAGGGGACCGCACTCACACCACCCGAGTCTTTAACTGCTAGGACGGTTGTCCCTTCGCAGCAGGCGGCCCAGTCGGCCGACGGGTGCCCCGTTTCGGTCCCCTGTTACACAATCACCCTCATGGAGGGTCCGCACTCACTCCGTCCCCTGTTACACAAGGACCCCCTCTCCTGGAGGGTCCGCACTCCCCTGGGGACTTCTCACGTGCTCCGGGTATCCCACCCCAACCGAACGGAACCGCATACATATACTCACTCAGTCCTGAGTCTTCGTTCGGATCTTCGTGCACAAAGTTTACGGGGTACTGCAGTTCTTTTGCTTACTTGTCCTGATTTAGGGTTCGGAAATACAGGTTCTGGTAGGGGAACTACCCACTCAGGGGCCATCCGAAGATGGGATGGGGCGCCTCCCCTGAGTCAGAGTCCTGAAACCAGGGAAGCCTGTATCCGAGTCACGGCACCAAATTGTTACAGGTAAACGCGACAAATTGACAACCACTCGGGCCGGGTTGCATAAATTCCAATTTAATAAAATAATTGAGCAAGTCACAAGTAAGCAAAACAGCGCTGGGCGGCCGGGGGAATCTCCTGCTCCACCAACGGCGCGCGCAATCCCCCCCTCACAGTCTCCTTATAGGCAATTCCAGCTCCAGGTATATGTGGCACTTCCTGTAACTTCTGCGGTTGCGCCGGCTGTTGCTAGGGGGTCTTCTTCAGCCCTCTGCATTGTGAGTGGTGACCCTCAGGTCACGCATATATTTTACAACTTTCGAAGTCGTGCTATATTTCACAGTTGTGTGACATCGCCATCACCATATTAGGCTATCTAAACTAACATTGCCGCTTTGCTATCTCAACTCCCTTATCTCAGGCAGGGTACATGCCCCCACCACAGGATGTAGGATGTTCCCACAGATGTTTCCAAGGCTGTTTCTTACTTTGATGTAACCAATTAGCACACATCACAGTCCAGGATGTTTCAAGGCTGTTTCTCAATTTGATGTAACAAATTAGCACATATCACACGGCGAAACGTTTCGGAAACGACGGCGTTTCCCAGAAGCGTTTCCGCCGCCTTGGGAAAACGGCCGAAGGAGAGGCTCACGCGGGGCGCGTAGCTAGAAAGAACGCTCCGCACAAAGGCCTAAAATGACCAGCCCGGAGCAGGGATCCCGGGCTCTCCGGGAGCGCAGGAGTTCTCACGTCCTTACTGAGCAGAGACCGCTGCCCGTGAAACACGAGACGCCGCAGCGACGCCGATCGTTGGAGGGAAGCCTGCAATAAGAGCGAAAGAAAAGCAGACGTTGAGGACAAAGACCAAGTTACGAGCCCCTCGCGATTCAGACACGCTTCTAGATTTACCGCCTATTTCAAGGCGCGCCTTCGGCAATTCCGTCCAATTGATTTTCCCCGAAGCCCGAGACGCGGACGAAACGCCTCTCAAAGGAAGGTACGGCATAACCGCTCTGGCCTATAAACTACCGGTTTCGACGCAGGAAAAGCACAGGGAAAGCACTAGCGTTCCCCCCAAGAAACCACGTCCAAGCGGACCGATGAAGTAGGCCCCAAGTCTGAAAGCGGACCTAAAGGAGCCCGTTTGGCGGTCGCGAGCTGGAATACACCGTTCTCCTTCTCACTAACAACCTCCCGTAGAGACCGGCAGCTGTACAGCGCCTTCTACGCTACACGGAGGAGTCGGATAGCGGGCAGATGCCGCGTCCCGAATGCGCAACTAGAGATTGGAACGCACGGACGTAAACAAACGCCCGTGACGTAGCGGAGGTCTAGCGTATTCACGTTTACCGTGCGTCAGTTCTCCTCTGCGGACAGGCCGTTCCATCTTCTTTACTCGTTAGCTGACAGACGCCCTAGGAGAAAGCAAAGAAAGGAAGAAATTCAAAAGGAAATGAAACAGATCGGAGGGAGCCTCAAAGGCTTTGATCCATCCCCCCAGGCAGCCGAACCACCTTCGCAAAGGCACACCTCAAAAGACACGTCCTTCCGGGATCGCTGCACAGCCCAGCCAGAAAAGAGGAACAGAAACAAACAGAACGAGAAGGCTGCAGAGGGGGACGGAGGGCCGGAAAGGAGCCTGCTGTCCAGCGATGGTATTTTACCGCTCCTTGCGCGTTAGCAGCCCCTTTCAGATGCTTAAGCCCAAATTCTCTCAGCCCTTAACAGCTTCAGTACCCGCGGCACCTAGTTTTTCCACGCTCTCCAGTCTTCCTCGCTCTTTCCCGTCTCGGGCGAAAAGCCTCCCAGACCCCGTCTGCACTTACGCGCTTCCTTAAAACAGGATCGCCGAAATCAACCGAACGGGCTGAGCTGCTCCTCTTCCGCTCGCCGGCCCTCGGAACGTCAGCCTGCAAACGAATCGGACCACCGAGGTCACCGGCAGAGTCTCCTTTCGGAGCTCGGCCCCCCCCAAGCTTTAACGACGGTTTCCCAAGCGGGGCAAACGCAGGGCCTCCCTTCGGCCCCGGAACGGTTTTTATCGCGGGCTCCCAAGTCGCCGTTACGACACTAAGCGGCAAAGCAAGGCAAAGACAGCTGGGGTCGCAGCTTACCCACCTAGGCACGAAAATTCTTCTTTGAGGCCTCCCTCGCTGCTTTTGCCAGGTAAACACACCAAAACAAAGCTCCCGACAGGCAGCTGAGGCTTCACATGGACCTCGGGGCCCCGCTAGCAACGGCGACGCCGGAGCCGCCGGGCTACCAGGCGCTATTCCCCCCCCCTCCCCTCCCCTCCCCTCCCCTCCCCTCCCCTCCCCTCCCCTCCCCTGCCGGCCCGCGAACCGCGGCTTATTACTCACGAGTCCGGGAAGGACGCCGCCGACCTTCCCGCGGCCGAAGGCTCCTCGTCAGGAGCGGGCAGAGAACCTTTCCGCCGGCATTCGGAGTCTCCCGGCCGCTCTCGACACCCGATAACTTGCCGAGAAAGGGCTGAGGGCGGGAGCCTGCAGTTCTTCACGGCAGCACACAGTCGTTCCCCGATGTGCCGAACGCCTAGCATTAACACAATTTAGAAATACAAAAATACCACCGCTACAGGGCGCAAAGCCAAGCTGAAATTTCGGCAGCCAAAGCAAACCTCTGCGCGCCCGACAGAACGAGCCACGTGCATCGGCGCCTACAGCTCCTCAAGGCTAGCGAGGCCTCGTGGGCGACGTTCCTCTGGCAGGCTGCGCAGCTGAACTCCCCCGTGTCGCCTAAGAGTCCGTGACGTGACGTATTCAAAGCTCAGCAGAAATTAACAATCCAAAGTTGTTTCTAAGCACAAAAGCGGATCTACTACACGAGAAGGAAGGAGTCCTAATTCCGCAAGGCTTTACCTTTTCTTCGAGCTGCCGTCTTCCTGCTGCCCCACATACCATTGCCAGGCAATTAACCTGGGGTCGCGCTAAATGAGCCTTCCTGAAAGCCACCTCTTCGTTTTACAATTCGCACGCTTGCCTCTCCCTCTCTCGCTGGCCACCTGACCGCCGTTCCCCGAAGACGGGAATTTGCCGTCTTGGAGCTCTTAAAGCACGACGCTTCACAGATGCAGAGAGTCACGCGCACGGAAACGGATGGACGCAGCGTCCTTTCCGTAACGCGTACGCACCTTCCGTTAGATGTCGCTCATCTGTTATTCCGATCGCTATTACCGGCGAACCTTCCTCACCGGGAGGAACGGGCTTTCCCTTTCGGGGCGACGGAGACGGCTCTCGCTCGGTTCCCTTTAATTTTATTACTTCGGCTCGCTTACGTTTTTCTGTCTCTTCAGCTTCAGCCGTGGCAACGAATCTAAAAATTAAATATCCTATCTTTCCTTTTCTACGTACGCGTGTACGATAACAAAACAAAATACAAACGACCGAAGCAAAACTAAGGCAGCTACGGTTAACAAGAGGCGCAGGGCAGCAACGGGTCGCTTAGTCCTCAGCGCTGCCTCCGGGAGGGAGGCCGAAAGAACGAACGTTCCGCATCAAGAGTTACCTTGGTTACCCGGGCCAGAACGCCTCCTACTGTCGCAGCTTCTGGGGAGATCGAGGGTCCGCTGCTGCATTTTTGCTTCCTCATTTCAGCCCGCCCCTTCGGGAGTAAGCGCAAAAAACCGCTCGCTCGTCCGGCTTTGCTCTTTGTCAGCATTTGCTATTGTCGGTTCCGCCTCTGTAACAAAGACAGAAAATTGCATTTCGCTTCCAACAAAACACTTCGATTTACACGCGTTCTTTTTCTCTTTCCCGTGTTTTTTTTTTTTTTCTTTCCCCTCTTTCTTTCTTTCTTTTTCCTTCTTTCCCTCAAAGGAAAGGTCTTAATACACCGCTTTGCATCGTACGTTACGGGGTAAGCCGTTTGGAAACACTACAGGGCCGACGCCGCGCCGCAACCCTGCTCCGGGGCCCGCCTGCCCCCCCGCTCCGCTCCGCCGCGCCGCCTCCGCAGGGGCGAGCGCGTGCCCCGGCCCGCGCTGCCAACGAACTGGCGCCCTAAACGCCGCGCACGCAAAACGCAAAGTCACACCCGCGCTCCCGGCGCGGCGCCGGGTCCCAGCCCGCCCCCCCACTCGCCCCGCACCGCCGCCTCCACGCAGCGACGGCCGCAGCGGGCAGGATGCAGCCCGACGCCCCCCGAACCTATGCGTTCGCCTCACCCGGGGGCCCCACATCCTTCACTCCACGCCACCTCCGCACTCACCCGCCGCCGCCGCCGCCAAGCGAAAACGCCCTCCCTGCTCGCCGCCATCTTGCTTCCCCGCCGCCGCGCATGCGCCGCTCGCCAACGGACTGCGGCGGCAGTGACGCTTGAGCACCGCGCACGTGCCGGCTCGGACAGCGCGGGGGGGGGGGAGCGAGGGGAGCGGGAGGGGAGCAGAGGGAGCCCGAGGGGCGGGGGGGAGCGAGGGGAGCCCGAGGGGCGGGGCGGAGTGCGAGGGGAGCGCGAGAGGCGGGGGGGAGCGTGAGGGGAGCAGGGGGGCCCGAGGAGCGGGGGGGAGCACGAGGGGAGCCCGAGAAGCGGGGGGGAGCGCGGGGGCGGGGGGGAGCGCGAGGGGACCAGGGGGAGCGCGAGGGGCGGGGCGGAGCGCGAGGGGAGCAAGGGGAGCCCGAGAGGAGCCTGAGAAGCAGGGGGGAGCCCGAGAAGCGGGGGGGAGCGCGAGGGGAGCAGGGGGAGTGCGAGGGGCGGGGCAGAGCGCGAGGGGAGCTGGGGGGGCCCGAGGAGCGGGGGGGAGCGTGAGAGGAGCCTGAGAAGCAGGGGGGAGCGCGAGGGGAGCAGGGGGAGCCCGAGGGGCGGGGCGGAGCGCGAGGGGAGCGCGAGGGGCGGGGCGGAGCGCGAGGGGAGCAGGGGGAGCGCGAGGGGCGGGGCGGAGCGCGAGGGGAGCCCGAGAAGCGGGGGGGAGCGCGGGGGTGGGGGGGAGCGCGAGGGGAGCAGGGGGAGCCCGAGGAGCGGGGGGGGGAGCGCGAGGGGAGCCCGAGAAGCAGGGGGGAGCGCGGGGGTGGGGGGGAGCGCGAGGGGAGCCCGAGAAGCGGGGGGGAGCGCGAGGGGCGGGTGGAGCGGGGAATCCCGAGGGGCGGGGGGGAGCCGGGGAGCCCGAGGGGCGGGGGGGAGCACGAAGGGAGGCGAGACCCGCAATGGCATGCTCGCGCCGCGGCGCTGCAGCCGGGCGGCTCACGCGTGCGAACCGCAGCCCGCCGCGGCAGCCCGGGACTCCCAGCGAGCGCCCCGAGGCTGCCCGAGCCCGTGGCCGCTCCAAGAGCACCGGGAAGGGGCGACGAGCACGCTCCATTCGCTTACCCGTTACCGAAACGGCGGAGAGCAGCAGCAAACATGGCGACCGGCACTGAGCATGTGCGCGCCGGCTGTCTGCGCATGCGCGCCCCCCCCACCGGGTGCAGTACCGCTTTTTGGACACAGGGTGGCAGCAGTGAGCGCGGCGGAACGCTGTGCGCGTGCGCGCCCCCCCCACAGGGTGCAGTACCGATTTTTGGACACAGGGTGGCAGCAGTGAGCACGGCGGAACCCAGTGCGCACGCGAGTCCCCCCACAGGGTGCAGTACCGATTTTTGGACACAGGGTGGCAGCAGTGAGCACGGCGGAACCCAGTGCGCACGCGAGCCCCCCCCCACAGGGTGCAGTACCGATTTTTGGACACAGGGTGGCAGCAGTGAGCACGGCGGAACCCAGTGCGCATGCGCGCCCCCCTTTATCGTGCCGTACCGCTTTTTGGACGCCCCGAGGGCAGCAGGGCGCGCGGCCGGCCGCCGTGCGCCTGCGCGCCCCCCTTTCCGTGCCGTACTGCTTTTTTGACGCCCCGAGGGCAGCAGGGCGCGCGGCCGCCCCCGGCACGCGCACACCGCTGCAGAGCCCCCCCGCCCGCCCTTTGCAGACATTTCACCACCCTCGCCTCGGCTCATCTGCCCTTACTTACAGCGCCTGCTGCGAGGCGCAGCGTCGCCGCGTGTCGTGCTCGAGCCGCTGCTCCTAGAGGCTTCCGTAACAGCGCTTTCCTTTGAACATCGTTGCAAAATACTCCACAGACAAAAAAGAGTCAGAGGCTGCACTTAAAAAAACAAAACGAAAACAAAAAAACCACCCACCTACTTAACGGGACAATTTGCAAGCGTTCCAAGAAGCAGCCGTTCTTCTTTAGAACTTTCGACCTCTCGCCTTTACTGATCGTTAAACAAAATAAACAGCCCAAAGCAAGCCGCGCTATTTGCTTGACAGACTGCTCGGGTTTTATTATTAAACGGTACGAGATGCTGGCACGCGGCATGTCTTCTTCGGATTCTTGGGCTGACGTTCCTTCGGCCGCACGCACGCGGTCAAAGGCGTCTTTTTCACGTCCCGCCGTCAGGGCCTCCCCAGCAATTCCCGCAGCGACTCCCCCCTCGGGACAAACAGCTCGAGGACACGCACGGTCTTGCTAAAAGAACGGGGGGGGGGGGGAACAAACGCGTGCGCTGAGCGCGGCACTCGCAGACCCGATCTTCGGGTCCAAAAGAAAACTCTCTAAAGCGGACCAGGCGGGCCAAAGAGGTCCCTTCTTTGCGCCACGCTTCTTTCCTCGCACAGACGTCGGCCGCCTCTGCCCGCTCTCACGGTATCCCCTACCGGCAAGGACACGGCGAAACGTTTCGGAAACGACGGCGTTTCCCAGAAGCGTTTCCGCCGCCTTGGGAAAACGGCCGAAGGAGAGGCTCACGCGGGGCGCGTAGCTAGAAAGAACGCTCCGCACAAAGGCCTAAAATGACCAGCCCGGAGCAGGGATCCCGGGCTCTCCGGGAGCGCAGGAGTTCTCACGTCCTTACTGAGCAGAGACCGCTGCCCGTGAAACACGAGACGCCGCAGCGACGCCGATCGTTGGAGGGAAGCCTGCAATAAGAGCGAAAGAAAAGCAGACGTTGAGGACAAAGACCAAGTTACGAGCCCCTCGCGATTCAGACACGCTTCTAGATTTACCGCCTATTTCAAGGCGCGCCTTCGGCAATTCCGTCCAATTGATTTTCCCCGAAGCCCGAGACGCGGACGAAACGCCTCTCAAAGGAAGGTACGGCATAACCGCTCTGGCCTATAAACTACCGGTTTCGACGCAGGAAAAGCACAGGGAAAGCACTAGCGTTCCCCCCAAGAAACCACGTCCAAGCGGACCGATGAAGTAGGCCCCAAGTCTGAAAGCGGACCTAAAGGAGCCCGTTTGGCGGTCGCGAGCTGGAATACACCGTTCTCCTTCTCACTAACAACCTCCCGTAGAGACCGGCAGCTGTACAGCGCCTTCTACGCTACACGGAGGAGTCGGATAGCGGGCAGATGCCGCGTCCCGAATGCGCAACTAGAGATTGGAACGCACGGACGTAAACAAACGCCCGTGGCGTAGCGGAGGTCTAGCGTATTCACGTTTACCGTGCGTCAGTTCTCCTCTGCGGACAGGCCGTTCCATCTTCTTTACTCGTTAGCTGACAGACGCCCTAGGAGAAAGCAAAGAAAGGAAGAAATTCAAAAGGAAATGAAACAGATCGGAGGGAGCCTCAAAGGCTTTGATCCATCCCCCCAGGCAGCCGAACCACCTTCGCAAAGGCACACCTCAAAAGACACGTCCTTCCGGGATCGCTGCACAGCCCAGCCAGAAAAGAGGAACAGAAACAAACAGAACGAGAAGGCTGCAGAGGGGGACGGAGGGCCGGAAAGGAGCCTGCTGTCCAGCGATGGTATTTTACCGCTCCTTGCGCGTTAGCAGCCCCTTTCAGATGCTTAAGCCCAAATTCTCTCAGCCCTTAACAGCTTCAGTACCCGCGGCACCTAGTTTTTCCACGCTCTCCAGTCTTCCTCGCTCTTTCCCGTCTCGGGCGAAAAGCCTCCCAGACCCCGTCTGCACTTACGCGCTTCCTTAAAACAGGATCGCCGAAATCAACCGAACGGGCTGAGCTGCTCCTCTTCCGCTCGCCGGCCCTCGGAACGTCAGCCTGCAAACGAATCGGACCACCGAGGTCACCGGCAGAGTCTCCTTTCGGAGCTCGGCCCCCCCCAAGCTTTAACGACGGTTTCCCAAGCGGGGCAAACGCAGGGCCTCCCTTCGGCCCCGGAACGGTTTTTATCGCGGGCTCCCAAGTCGCCGTTACGACACTAAGCGGCAAAGCAAGGCAAAGACAGCTGGGGTCGCAGCTTACCCACCTAGGCACGAAAATTCTTCTTTGAGGCCTCCCTCGCTGCTTTTGCCAGGTAAACACACCAAAACAAAGCTCCCGACAGGCAGCTGAGGCTTCACATGGACCTCGGGGCCCCGCTAGCAACGGCGACGCCGGAGCCGCCGGGCTACCAGGCGCTATTCCCCTCCCCTCCCCTCCCCTCCCCTCCCCTCCCCTCCCCTCCCCTCCCCTCCCCTGCCGGCCCGCGAACCGCGGCTTATTACTCACGAGTCCGGGAAGGACGCCGCCGACCTTCCCGCGGCCGAAGGCTCCTCGTCAGGAGCGGGCAGAGAACCTTTCCGCCGGCATTCGGAGTCTCCCGGCCGCTCTCGACACCCGATAACTTGCCGAGAAAGGGCTGAGGGCGGGAGCCTGCAGTTCTTCACGGCAGCACACAGTCGTTCCCCGATGTGCCGAACGCCTAGCATTAACACAATTTAGAAATACAAAAATACCACCGCTACAGGGCGCAAAGCCAAGCTGAAATTTCGGCAGCCAAAGCAAACCTCTGCGCGCCCGACAGAACGAGCCACGTGCATCGGCGCCTACAGCTCCTCAAGGCTAGCGAGGCCTCGTGGGCGACGTTCCTCTGGCAGGCTGCGCAGCTGAACTCCCCCGTGTCGCCTAAGAGTCCGTGACGTGACGTATTCAAAGCTCAGCAGAAATTAACAATCCAAAGTTGTTTCTAAGCACAAAAGCGGATCTACTACACGAGAAGGAAGGAGTCCTAATTCCGCAAGGCTTTACCTTTTCTTCGAGCTGCCGTCTTCCTGCTGCCCCACATACCATTGCCAGGCAATTAACCTGGGGTCGCGCTAAATGAGCCTTCCTGAAAGCCACCTCTTCGTTTTACAATTCGCACGCTTGCCTCTCCCTCTCTCGCTGGCCACCTGACCGCCGTTCCCCGAAGACGGGAATTTGCCGTCTTGGAGCTCTTAAAGCACGACGCTTCACAGATGCAGAGAGTCACGCGCACGGAAACGGATGGACGCAGCGTCCTTTCCGTAACGCGTACGCACCTTCCGTTAGATGTCGCTCATCTGTTATTCCGATCGCTATTACCGGCGAACCTTCCTCACCGGGAGGAACGGGCTTTCCCTTTCGGGGCGACGGAGACGGCTCTCGCTCGGTTCCCTTTAATTTTATTACTTCGGCTCGCTTACGTTTTTCTGTCTCTTCAGCTTCAGCCGTGGCAACGAATCTAAAAATTAAATATCCTATCTTTCCTTTTCTACGTACGCGTGTACGATAACAAAACAAAATACAAACGACCGAAGCAAAACTAAGGCAGCTACGGTTAACAAGAGGCGCAGGGCAGCAACGGGTCGCTTAGTCCTCAGCGCTGCCTCCGGGAGGGAGGCCGAAAGAACGAACGTTCCGCATCAAGAGTTACCTTGGTTACCCGGGCCAGAACGCCTCCTACTGTCGCAGCTTCTGGGGAGATCGAGGGTCCGCTGCTGCATTTTTGCTTCCTCCTTTCAGCCCGCCCCTTCGGGAGTAAGCGCAAAAAACCGCTCGCTCGTCCGGCTTTGCTCTTTGTCAGCATTTGCTATTGTCGGTTCCGCCTCTGTAACAAAGACAGAAAATTGCATTTCGCTTCCAACAAAACACTTCGATTTACACGCGTTCTTTTTCTCTTTCCCGTGTGTTGCCCGTAAAGAAACACATAACTACGAAAGCAGTTATATGCGGTGCTTTATTCAGGGCCCGGGGTCTCAGGGACTCATGTCCAAAGCTGAGAATCCCAAATCCCCGTTTAACTTGGTTAATATTTATAGTGTTCGGTTACGTAACATAATCAACAGAATTGCTAAGCTACATGATTGTTTCCCATTTATAGTTTCTTCAGTTACTGTTGCCAAGATTTGCTTATCATTTACCTAGTTCATCAGATTGTGCTGTACCCAACACCTGCAATTATACCTTCATCTTGTCTACCAAGTATAACCTATTCTAATCAATATAATGTAACAATTCCCCCCTTTGAAAATACTTCAAGTCTTCCAGACTGCAAGGATTTTCATCATCAGTTCCGCAGATTTCCATATTCTTTGGACCGTCTCAAACTGGTGATTGTAGCTGCAATGAATTATTTCCAATGTCTTCATATCTCGGGGGAAGTTCATGATTCTTCCTGGTAACAGCTTTTAAAATTTTCCCCAAGTGTTGCCGTTCCTTATTAACAATATTTTGAATCAAACGCAACACTCCCATAATAGCTAACATAATAATTATAATTATTATACACCATTGAATTAAAGATGCTACCCAACCAGAGATGTTCAATCCAAATGACTTTGCTAAAGCAGCCACCCAATTATGGGCACTTTCTTCTCTTTCTTCCTCAGTTGCACGTTCAATTTGCGTTAGCTGAGACAAATCACGTTCTACCGCGGCTGTAACATTCGGAATATGTACACAACAATGATCAATCTTATCTCGTAAATAACCACATACTCCATGTTCTTTTAGCAACAGCATATCTAATGCCATTCTATTTTGCAGGGTCATTTTTGTGGTTGCCTGTAATTGTAAGTTTATTTCCTTAAATCCTTCTTTAGTCACTCTTGCTAGCCTTTCCGTTTGTCCTAACAACCGGTACAACATTTCTCTATTCCGATAAGTACTAATTGGAGCAAACAATGATTCTAAAGCCCAACCTAACTTCACACCGGATGATGGTTCTTGCCAATCATCATCATCCTTTATTTCTCTCTTCATTATCCATAAATTTTCTAATCTACCCTTAAATGGCGCTTTCTTCCAAATTGGGCAGAGAGTTGGTAACCCTAAAGTTATTTCAGTCACCAACCCATCCAAGGGGAGGTGAGTCGTCCATTGTCCATCACTGGTAACCCAAACTAAATTTCCTGTGCTCCTGATCGTAGTTCTACAATCTATTCCCACTCCGAATTGTATTACAGGTTCACTCATTGAGTATTTAATTCCTCTACAGGCACAACCTGTCCTTAATGCAAGGACCACAGGTGGAAAGGTAACTTCACTTTCGGGGTGTCACAAGTGTATACTTTTGTACAGTTCTAGACTGGGTGTTTTTCAGCTAACTTTCTTTTGCATTGGATTTTCTTGTGTTTCCTGTTGTGGCGCCTGGATTATTTGTATTGGTTGCATTTCATCTTTTTCCAAATCTTTTAACTCTCTCCTGGCTCTGTTTCTTTTCTGCATAGGTTCTGATTTTGCAGTAACCTCTAATGCCCTTTTTCCATAATCAAAACTCTCTTTAATCCAAACAATACAGGTGTAGTTTCCTACATCTGTCTTACTTACATTTCGCAATGATAAAATCATAGTACCCCTTCGTGTATCACTATCCCATCGGATTGTAAACCCACTTGACAATTTGGACTCATTCTTCTGCCAATAGCAACTAATGTCTTGGATTGAACTTCTCATATCTCCAACAAAATCACAAGTCAAATTTACATCCATTCGTTCTTCTATATGTACAGTAGCATATGTATGTATTATTTGAGCGAAACCATTACTTAATCCTACCCAGCATAGTATTACCAAGATGTAAATCTCAGTTTTGTAGGAGTGATCATTTTTACCCCCCATTGTGATGGTACCTTCTTCACTCTGGTATAATGAATCCAATTATCAATTCCTGCTACTTTCACAGCGGTAAATGTTATCAATAGCACCAAATAAAGTCCATGCCACTGTTCCTTTAAAGGCTCCGTTTGCCAATTTCGAACATACGCTTGGTCTCCTGGTTGATTCTCCAACGGCAAAGGGCGATTCCAGATGATCGCGGCACGTAAGGCTGTGAGTAATCTGCTTAAAGAAATTATATAACTATAAACATCTTGATCTCCTTGGAGGTGTAAATCTGCACTTCCCATTCCCTTCGTTGGTGCAGTATATGGCTTACCGTACAGAATTTCATAGGGACTTACAGACAACCCTTCTCTAGGTTTTATACGAATTCTCAATAAAGCAAGGGGCAATGCCTGTGGCCATTGGATTTGAGCTTCCTGGCATATCTTTTTAATTTGTCCTTTTAATGTTTGATTCATCCTTTCTACCTTTCCACTAGATTGTGGCCTCCACGGTGTATGTAAATCCCAGCTAATTCCAAGCATTTCACTAATTTCCTGTACTATTTTAGCTATAAAGTGTGGGCCTCGATCTGAAGAAATTCCTAAAGGTACCCCAAATCTAGGTATGATCTCTTTTAACAAAGTTTTTACTACTTCTCTAGCTTGATTCGTTCTACAGGGAAATGCTTCTAGTCACCCTGAAAAGGTACATACGTATACCAATAAATACTTAAACCCTTTTGATTTAGGTAATTCTGCAAAATCCACTTGCCAATAGTCACCTGGTTCTATTCCCACTTTCAAAGTTCCCATTTGAATTTGTTTTCGTATTACCGGATTATTCTTTAAACATACTGGACACTTCGCATTCACCCCTTTTGCTATTGTTAACATTTGTGCAGATATAATGCTCCGCTTTAAAAACTGCACCAATGCTTCTGCTCCCCAATGGCATTTATTATGTTCAGTTTGTATTATTCGTTTCATAATTGTAGCAGGCACTACTACTTGTCCATTACCTGTTACATACCATCCATGTGAATTCTTCTGTGCCTTTACCAAATCGGCTAATTTTTCATCTTCTTGGGTATAAAAGGGATTTACAGAGAGATGAGCAGTAATCGGGCTTACCTTAGTAGGTATTAGAGCTAATTCAGTCCATACTTGCCGTGCAGCAATTTTGGCTGCCTGGTCTGCCTTCATGTTTCCTTGTGCCACATCGCTGTCATCCCTCTGATGTCCTCGACAATGCATTACAGCCACTTGCTGAGGTAGTACCACAGCCTCTAATAACTGTAAGATCTCGGTTCGATATTTAATAATACTACCTTGAGCCGTCAACAATCCTCTTTCCTTCCATAAAGCTCCATGTATATGTATTATTCCAAAAGCGTATTTAGAATCTGCCCAAATATTCACCCTCTTATCCGTACTCGGTATTAAAGCCCGAATTAGAGCGACCAGTTCTGCCTTTTGCGCTGACGTTCCTGGCATTAATGCCTTTGCTTCAATTACTTCAAGCTTAGTAACCACAGCATATCCAGAATATCGTGTTCCATTCTCAACAAAGCTGCTACCGTCTGTAAATAATGTCCAGTCAGGATTTACAAGGGGAATATCTTTCAGATCTACCCTACTGGCGTAAGTTTGTTCGATCACCTCAATACAATCATGTTCCAGCTCGCCTTCCTCTATTTTGCTACCTAAAAATTCAGCGGGATTCAAACATGTTGTTATCTTTAAAAATATATCATCCTGTTCTCTCAATATTGCTTGATATTTCAACATTCTACTGGATGACAACCAATGACCCCCCTTTTGTTCCAAAACTGCAATCACCATGTGGGGCACAAATACTTCCATTTTTGTTCCCAATGTCAATTTTCTAGCTTCTTGGACTAACATTACAGTAGCAGCCACTGCTCGGAGGCAAGAAGGCCATCCGGCACTTACCATATCCAACTGCTTGGAAAAATAGCCCACCGGTCTCTTCCATGATCCAATTCGTTGAGTTAAAACTCCAAGCGCTAGTCGTTGCCGCTCATGTACAAAGAGTTGAAATGTTTTTGTCAAATCAGGCAATCCTAATGCTGGGGCTTCTTGCAGAGCCTGTTTTAAGTCTTGAAAAGCCCTTTTACACTCTAAACTCCAAACTAATTGTGGCTCTTTTAAAGCTGCATACAGTGGTTTGGCTAACAGTCCGTAATTCAAAATCCAGAGTCTGCACCACCCTGTCATTCCTAGAAAAGTTCGTAACTCGTGCAAATTTCTAGGTTCAGGGATGGCACAAATCGCTTGTATTCTATTCACCCCCAACCGTCTTTGTCCTTGGGAAATTTCACATCCCAGATATATCACTTTTTCCCGGGCAATTTGGGCTTTTTCCTTAGAAACTCGATAACCGCTCTGTCCCAGTAAATTTAATCACGCAACTGTAACAGTAATGCAGTTTTCATACCTTTCTGTCGCCACGAAAATGTCATCCACATATTGCAACAATAAGTATGCTTTTGATGGTAATTGAAAATATCCTTGCTCCTTCCAATCCTCCAGTTCTCGTGCCAGCTGATTCCCAAATATTGTAGGACTGTTTTTGAAGCCTTGTGGTAACCTGGTCCAGGTCAGCTGTCGTTTTCGTCCTGTATCCGGATTTTCCCATTCAAACGCAAATAATTTCCTACTTTGTAATGCCAATGGGATGCAGAAGAAAGCATCTTTTAAATCAATTACAGAAAAGTATCTAAATTGTTCTGCCACAGATGTTAACAATGTATAAGGATTTGCTACTACTGGATGTATATCTTTAACTATTTCGTTTACAGCTCTTAAATCTTGAACTAACCTATAATCTCCGTTAGGTTTTCTTATAGGAAATATTGGTGTATTATATTCAGATTCACATTCTTCTAACACATTGTGCATCAAAAATTTTGCAATTAATGGTGCTACCCCTTTCCTAGCTTCTAACTGTATAGGATATTGTCTAACTCTTACCGGTTGGACACCTTCTTTCAATTCTACTATGACAGGTTTTGCTGCTTTCGCTAATCCCGGTACTTGTGTCTCCCATACCCATGGTACTACAGCGTTTTCTACCTCTATTGGTATTGTTGTATTAGCTATTTCTTTTACTATAAATATTCTAGCTATTTCTTCCTCAGGTATCTGCAACTTAGCTTTTCCATTTTCAAATATTATTTTAGCATTAAATCTTGACAATAAATCTCGTCCTAACAAAGATGTAGGACAATCCGGTACATAGAGAAATTCATGATCTAATTCTTTACCCCTAAAATTTAGATGCAATGGCCGCAGAAAGGGCCGTTGCTCTGTTTTTCCTGTAGCTCCTACCACAGTTATCATCGTATCTCCTATCTTTCCTAAACAAGTATTTAAAACAGAATAAGTTGCCCCAGTATCTACCAATAATTGTTTCTCTTCCCCATCAATTTCTGTTGTCACTTTTAATCCATCACTTAGTCAGCTACTATGTTGCCCCAAATGTCCTAACATCATTGTTTCTGCCATTGGTGTTCCTCCTACTGAAGTCTGCTGGGCCAAATTCATTTTCACTGGGCACTCATTTTTCCAATGTCCCTGTTGTCTGCAAAACGCACACTGATTTATCCCTAGCTGATTTTGAGGTATTCCCCGCATGCCTCCTACCCTGTATCCTCCTCGACCTCGTCCTCTACTTCTGCCTCTTATTCCTTGATTTACTCGTTGTAACATTGCTAATAATCCTGCCTGATTTCTCTTTGTGGGTTTTTTTTTTTTTTTTCCCTATTATTGTACACTTTCCAGCTGATTGCTTCCAAATTACTAAATCTCCTGGGGAAAAAGGAACTTTCCCATATACTTTATCAGTCCCCGAAATTGCCTCTCGTAAAGGGGCTAATAATACTTTACTGTTTTGCTCTTGTTCCTTCCTCCCTTGTCTTGTTCTCTGTGCAATTGGGGTTCGTTGCGCTTGTCTTGGGCATGATGAATGCCCTGGCGAACCCTTCGGTGTTAACTTAATCTGGATCGCTCCAGTATTAATTGATTCTGACGGTTTTACCGCCTTAATACTATCAGTATCACTATCGTCCCCTGCATCTATATCGGACATCACAGGGGCCGTCGGTGATGCTAAAAGTGATACCTCCTCTGGCTCTCTTATTGAATTTTGTATTGCCAAACAAGTCATACGCTTCTTATTACCTACACATCCTTCACGTTTTGTTTTATCTTTTTTTCGGGATGTACCAACAACATTCCACATTCTCTCTGCATATCTGGATGATTACGTATATCATAAAATAGATCAACATATGGTACTTCATCCCATTTTTCAAGTTCTTAACAATATCTCATTAATGGACCTATAACACCCGGATCTAAACTTCCGTGTTCAGGCCACCGGGGTCCATCATACTCATATTGTGGCCACCAATTCGTACAATAACCTATAAATCGACTTTTACTCATACTCTGAAAATATCCCGCACTTTTCCAATGCTTTAATAAACATCCTAACGGAGAATTATCCGGTATTACCATGGTCTTACACATTCACTCCACACACACACACTAAATCTACGGGGTAGAAAACGGAAAGATAGCCTCTGATGGGAAACAAAAGACCAAACCAAACTCACGAGACAGCCACGTATGTCCGTGAGTGCTGGACCTGCGGGGCTTTCGCTCCGTCTGACGGCCAGCGCCTAGGCTTCCACAGACCAGACCTCGAGCTCGTTAGCCCAACCTTGCGTGAATCGCCGTCACGTCTTATTAGGCAGGCACCCGACCAAATATTACAATAAAGCACCTTCGGGCTTACCACTTTGGGACGTCAGGAGCAGCGCAGAGCGGGCGCAGCCGATGGCTCCCCGAGAATTCCTCGGTGCCGGCACGGAGCAAAATCGGAAAGCGAACCGTCAACACTACTCCCGAAGTCCCATCTGGGTCGCCAGAAAACTGTTGCCCGTAAAGAAACACATAACTACGAAAGCAGTTATATGCGGTGCTTTATTCGGGGCCCGGGGTCTCAGGGACTCATGTCCAAAGCTGAGAATCCCAAATCCCCGTTTAACTTGGTTAATATTTATAGTGTTCGGTTACGTAACATAATCAACAGAATTGCTAAGCTACATGATTGTTTCCCATTTATAGTTTCTTCAGTTACTGTTGCCAAGATTTGCTTATCATTTACCTAGTTCATCAGATTGTGCTGTACCCAGTTCATCAGATTGTACTGTACCCACTTCATCAGATTGTACTGTACCCAACACCTGCAATTATACCTTCATCTTGTCTACCAAGTATAACCTATTCTAATCAATATAATGTAACAATTCCCCCCTTTGAAAATACTTCGAGTCTTCCAGACTGCAAGGATTTTCATCATCAGTTCCGCAGATTTCCATATTCTTTGGACCGTCTCAAACTGGTGATTGTAGCTGCAATGAATTATTTCCAATGTCTTCATATCTCGGGGGAAGTTCATGATTCTTCCTGGTAACAGCTTTTAAAATTTTCCCCAAGTGTTGCCGTTCCTTATTAACAATATTTTGAATCAAACGCAACACTCCCATAATAGCTAACATAATAATTATAATTATTATACACCATTGAATTAAAGATGCTACCCAACCAGAGATGTTCAATCCAAATGACTTTGCTAAAGCAGCCACCCAATTATGGGCACTTTCTTCTCTTTCTTCCTCAGTTGCACGTTCAATTTGCGTTAGCTGAGACAAATCACGTTCTACCGCGGCTGTAACATTCGGAATATGTACACAACAATGATCAATCTTATCTCGTAAATAACCACATACTCCATGTTCTTTTAGCAACAGCATATCTAATGCCATTCTATTTTGCAGGGTCATTTTTGTGGTTGCCTGTAATTGTAAGTTTATTTCCTTAAATCCTTCTTTAGTCACTCTTGCTAGCCTTTCCGTTTGTCCTAACAACCGGTACAACATTTCTCTATTCCGATAAGTACTAATTGGAGCAAACAATGATTCTAAAGCCCAACCTAACTTCACACCGGATGATGGTTCTTGCCAATCATCATCATCCTTTATTTCTCTCTTCATTATCCATAAATTTTCTAATCTACCCTTAAATGGCGCTTTCTTCCAAATTGGGCAGAGAGTTGGTAACCCTAAAGTTATTTCAGTCACCAACCCATCCAAGGGGAGGTGAGTCGTCCATTGTCCATCACTTGTAACCCAAACTAAATTTCCTGTGCTCCTGATCGTAGTTCTACAATCTATTCCCACTCCGAATTGTATTACAGGTTCACTCATTGAGTATTTAATTCCTCTACAGGCACAACCTGTCCTTAATGCAAGGACCACAGGTGGAAAGGTAACTTCACTTTCGGGGTGTCACAAGTGTATACTTTTGTACAGTTCTAGACTGGGTGTTTTTCAGCTAACTTTCTTTTGCATTGGATTTTCTTGTGTTTCCTGTTGTGGCGCCTGGATTATTTGTATTGGTTGCATTTCGTCTTTTTCCAAATCTTTTAACTCTCTCCTGGCTCTGTTTCTTTTCTGCATAGGTTCTGATTTTGCAGTAACCTCTAATGCCCTTTTTCCATAATCAAAACTCTCTTTAATCCAAACAATACAGGTGTAGTTTCCTACATCTGTCTTACTTACATTTCGCAATGATAAAATCATAGTACCCCTTCGTGTATCACTATCCCATCGGATTGTAAACCCACTTGACAATTTGGACTCATTCTTCTGCCAATAGCAACTAATGTCTTGGATTGAACTTCTCATATCTCCAACAAAATCACAAGTCAAATTTACATCCATTCGTTCTTCTATATGTACAGTAGCATATGTATGTATTATTTGAGCGAAACCATTACTTAATCCTACCCAGCATAGTATTACCAAGATGTAAATCTCAGTTTTGTAGGAGTGATCATTTTTACCCCCCATTGTGATGGTACCTTCTTCACTCTGGTATAATGAATCCAATTATCAATTCCTGCTACTTTCACAGCGGTAAATGTTATCAATAGCACCAAATAAAGTCCATGCCACTGTTCCTTTAAAGGCTCCGTTTGCCAATTTCGAACATACGCTTGGTCTCCTGGTTGATTCTCCAACGGCAAAGGGCGATTCCAGATGATCGCGGCACGTAAGGCTGTGAGTAATCTGCTTAAAGAAATTATATAACTATAAACATCTTGATCTCCTTGGAGGTGTAAATCTGCACTTCCCATTCCCTTCGTTGGTGCAGTATATGGCTTACCGTACAGAATTTCATAGGGACTTACAGACAACCCTTCTCTAGGTTTTATACGAATTCTCAATAAAGCAAGGGGCAATGCCTGTGGCCATTGGATTTGAGCTTCCTGGCATATCTTTTTAATTTGTCCTTTTAATGTTTGATTCATCCTTTCTACCTTTCCACTAGATTGTGGCCTCCACGGTGTATGTAAATCCCAGCTAATTCCAAGCATTTCACTAATTTCCTGTACTATTTTAGCTATAAAGTGTGGGCCTCGATCTGAAGAAATTCCTAAAGGTACCCCAAATCTAGGTATGATCTCTTTTAACAAAGTTTTTACTACTTCTCTAGCTTGATTCGTTCTACAGGGAAATGCTTCTAGCCACCCTGAAAAGGTACATACGTATACCAATAAATACTTAAACCCTTTTGATTTAGGTAATTCTGCAAAATCCACTTGCCAATAGTCACCTGGTTCTATTCCCACTTTCAAAGTTCCCATTTGAATTTGTTTTCGTATTACCGGATTATTCTTTAAACATACTGGACACTTCGCATTCACCCCTTTTGCTATTGTTAACATTTGTGCAGATATAATGCTCCGCTTTAAAAACTGCACCAATGCTTCTGCTCCCCAATGGCATTTATTATGTTCAGTTTGTATTATTCGTTTCATAATTGTAGCAGGCACTACTACTTGTCCATTACCTGTTACATACCATCCATGTGAATTCTTCTGTGCCTTTACCAAATCGGCTAATTTTTCATCTTCTTGGGTATAAAAGGGATTTACAGAGAGATGAGCAGTAATCGGGCTTACCTTAGTAGGTATTAGAGCTAATTCAGTCCATACTTGCCGTGCAGCAATTTTGGCTGCCTGGTCTGCCTTCATGTTTCCTTGTGCCACATCGCTGTCATCCCTCTGATGTCCTCGACAATGCATTACAGCCACTTGCTGAGGTAGTACCACAGCCTCTAATAACTGTAAGATCTCGGTTCGATATTTAATAATACTACCTTGAGCCGTCAACAATCCTCTTTCCTTCCATAAAGCTCCATGTATATGTATTATTCCAAAAGCGTATTTAGAATCTGCCCAAATATTCACCCTCTTATCCGTACTCGGTATTAAAGCCCGAATTAGAGCGACCAGTTCTGCCTTTTGCGCTGACGTTCCTGGCATTAATGCCTTTGCTTCAATTACTTCAAGCTTAGTAACCACAGCATATCCAGAATATCGTGTTCCATTCTCAACAAAGCTGCTACCGTCTGTAAATAATGTCCAATCAGGATTTACAAGAGGAATATCTTTCAGATCTACCCTACTGGCGTAAGTTTGTTCGATCACCTCAATACAATCATGTTCCAGCTCGCCTTCCTCTATTTTGCTACCTAAAAATTCAGCGGGATTCAAACATGTTGTTATCTTTAAAAATATATCATCCTGTTCTCTCAATATTGCTTGATATTTCAACATTCTACTGGATGACAACCAATGACCCCCCTTTTGTTCCAAAACTGCAATCACCATGTGGGGCACAAATACTTCCATTTTTGTTCCCAATGTCAATTTTCTAGCTTCTTGGACTAACATTACAGTAGCAGCCACTGCTCGGAGGCAAGAAGGCCATCCGGCACTTACCATATCCAACTGCTTGGAAAAATAGCCCACCGGTCTCTTCCATGATCCAATTCGTTGAGTTAAAACTCCAAGCGCTAGTCGTTGCCGCTCATGTACAAAGAGTTGAAATGTTTTTGTCAAATCAGGCAATCCTAATGCTGGGGCTTCTTGCAGAGCCTGTTTTAAGTCTTGAAAAGCCCTTTTACACTCTAAACTCCAAACTAATTGTGGCTCTTTTAAAGCTGCATACAGTGGTTTGGCTAACAGTCCGTAATTCAAAATCCAGAGTCTGCACCACCCTGTCATTCCTAGAAAAGTTCGTAACTCGTGCAAATTTCTAGGTTCAGGGATGGCACAAATCGCTTGTATTCTATTCACCCCCAACCGTCTTTGTCCTTGGGAAATTTCACATCCCAGATATATCACTTTTTCCCGGGCAATTTGGGCTTTTTCCTTAGAAACTCGATAACCGCTCTGTCCCAGTAAATTTAATCACGCAACTGTAACAGTAATGCAGTTTTCATACCTTTCTGTCGCCACGAAAATGTCATCCACATATTGCAACAATAAGTATGCTTTTGATGGTAATTGAAAATATCCTTGCTCCTTCCAATCCTCCAGTTCTCGTGCCAGCTGATTCCCAAATATTGTAGGACTGTTTTTGAAGCCTTGTGGTAACCTGGTCCAGGTCAGCTGTCGTTTTCGTCCTGTATCCGGATTTTCCCATTCAAACGCAAATAATTTCCTACTTTGTAATGCCAATGGGATGCAGAAGAAAGCATCTTTTAAATCAATTACAGAAAAGTATCTAAATTGTTCTGCCACAGATGTTAACAATGTATAAGGATTTGCTACTACTGGATGTATATCTTTAACTATTTCGTTTACAGCTCTTAAATCTTGAACTAACCTATAATCTCCGTTAGGTTTTCTTATAGGAAATATTGGTGTATTATATTCAGATTCACATTCTTCTAACACATTGTGCATCAAAAATTTTGCAATTAATGGTGCTACCCCTTTCCTAGCTTCTAACTGTATAGGATATTGTCTAACTCTTACCGGTTGGACACCTTCTTTCAATTCTACTATGACAGGTTTTGCTGCTTTCGCTAATCCCGGTACTTGTGTCTCCCATACCCATGGTACTACAGCGTTTTCTACCTCTATTGGTATTGTTGTATTAGCTATTTCTTTTACTATAAATATTCTAGCTATTTCTTCCTCAGGTATCTGCAACTTAGCTTTTCCATTTTCAAATATTATTTTAGCATTAAATCTTGACAATAAATCTCGTCCTAACAAAGATGTAGGACAATCCGGTACATAGAGAAATTCATGATCTAATTCTTTACCCCTAAAATTTAGATGCAATGGCCGCAGAAAGGGCCGTTGCTCTGTTTTTCCTGTAGCTCCTACCACAGTTATCATCGTATCTCCTATCTTTCCTAAACAAGTATTTAAAACAGAATAAGTTGCCCCAGTATCTACCAATAATTGTTTCTCTTCCCCATCAATTTCTGTTGTCACTTTTAATCCATCACTTAGTCAGCTACTATGTTGCCCCAAATGTCCTAACATCATTGTTTCTGCCATTGGTGTTCCTCCTACTGAAGTCTGCTGGGCCAAAATCATTTTCACTGGGCACTCATTTTTCCAATGTCCCTGTTGTCTGCAAAACGCACACTGATTTATCCCTAGCTGATTTTGAGGTATTCCCCGCATGCCTCCTACCCTGTATCCTCCTCGACCTCGTCCTCTACTTCTGCCTCTTATTCCTTGATTTACTCGTTGTAACATTGCTAATAATCCTGCCTGATTTCTCTTTGTGGGTTTTTTTTTTTTTTTTCCCTATTATTGTACACTTTCCAGCTGATTGCTTCCAAATTACTAAATCTCCTGGGGAAAAAGGAACTTTCCCATATACTTTATCAGTCCCCGAAATTGCCTCTCGTAAAGGGGCTAATAATACTTTACTGTTTTGCTCTTGTTCCTTCCTCCCTTGTCTTGTTCTCTGTGCAATTGGGGTTCGTTGCGCTTGTCTTGGGCATGATGAATGCCCTGGCGAACCCTTCGGTGTTAACTTAATCTGGATCGCTCCAGTATTAATTGATTCTGACGGTTT
The DNA here is from genome assembly GCF_036417845.1 of Apteryx mantelli. Classification (NCBI taxonomy): domain Eukaryota; kingdom Metazoa; phylum Chordata; class Aves; order Apterygiformes; family Apterygidae; genus Apteryx; species Apteryx mantelli. Next base: position 197,152 of record NW_027118469.1, read on the forward strand.
TACCGCCTTAATACTATCAGTATCACTATCGTCCCCTGCATCTATATCGGACATCACAGGGGCCGTCGGTGATGCTAAAAGTGATACCTCCTCTGGCTCTCTTATTGAATTTTGTATTGCCAAACAAGTCATACGCTTCTTATTACCTACACATCCTCCACGTTTTGTTTTATCTTTTTTTCGGGATGTACCAACAACATTCCACATTCTCTCTGCATATCTGGATGATTACGTATATCATAAAATAGATCAACATATGGTACTTCATCCCATTTTTCAAGTTCTTAACAATATCTCATTAATGGACCTATAACACCCGGATCTAAACTTCCGTGTTCAGGCCACCGGGGTCCATCATACTCATATTGTGGCCACCAATTCGTACAATAACCTATAAATCGACTTTTACTCATACTCTGAAAATATCCCGCACTTTTCCAATGCTTTAATAAACATCCTAACGGAGAATTATCCGGTATTACCATGGTCTTACACACTCACTCCACACACACACACACTAAATCTACGGGGTAGAAAACGGAAAGATAGCCTCTGATGGGAAACAAAAGACCAAACCAAACTCACGAGACAGCCACGTATGTCCGTGAGTGCTGGACCTGCGGGGCTTTCGCTCCGTCTGACGGCCAGCGCCTAGGCTTCCACAGACCAGACCTCGAGCTCGTTAGCCCAACCTTGCGTGAATCGCCGTCACGTCTTATTAGGCAGGCACCCGACCAAATATTACAATAAAGCACCTTCGGGCTTACCACTTTGGGACGTCAGGAGCAGCGCAGAGCGGGCGCAGCCGATGGCTCCCCGAGAATTCCTCGGTGCCGGCACGGAGCAAAATCGGAAAGCGAACCGTCAACACTACTCCCGAAGTCCCATCTGGGTCGCCAGAAAACTGTTGCCCGTAAAGAAACACATAACTACGAAAGCAGTTATATGCGGTGCTTTATTCGGGGCCCGGGGTCTCAGGGACTCATGTCCAAAGCTGAGAATCCCAAATCCCCGTTTAACTTGGTTAATATTTATAGTGTTCGGTTACGTAACATAATCAACAGAATTGCTAAGCTACATGATTGTTTCCCATTTATAGTTTCTTCAGTTACTGTTGCCAAGATTTGCTTATCATTTACCTAGTTCATCAGATTGTGCTGTACCCAGTTCATCAGATTGTACTGTACCCACTTCATCAGATTGTACTGTACCCAACACCTGCAATTATACCTTCATCTTGTCTACCAAGTATAACCTATTCTAATCAATATAATGTAACAATTCCCCCCTTTGAAAATACTTCAAGTCTTCCAGACTGCAAGGATTTTCATCATCAGTTCCGCAGATTTCCATATTCTTTGGACCGTCTCAAACTGGTGATTGTAGCTGCAATGAATTATTTCCAATGTCTTCATATCTCGGGGGAAGTTCATGATTCTTCCTGGTAACAGCTTTTAAAATTTTCCCCAAGTGTTGCCGTTCCTTATTAACAATATTTTGAATCAAACGCAACACTCCCATAATAGCTAACATAATAATTATAATTATTATACACCATTGAATTAAAGATGCTACCCAACCAGAGATGTTCAATCCAAATGACTTTGCTAAAGCAGCCACCCAATTATGGGTACTTTCTTCTCTTTCTTCCTCAGTTGCACGTTCAATTTGCGTTAGCTGAGACAAATCACGTTCTACCGCGGCTGTAACATTCGGAATATGTACACAACAATGATCAATCTTATCTCGTAAATAACCACATACTCCATGTTCTTTTAGCAACAGCATATCTAATGCCATTCTATTCTGCAGGGTCATTTTTGTGGTTGCCTGTAATTGTAAGTTTATTTCCTTAAATCCTTCTTTAGTCACTCTTGCTAGCCTTTCCGTTTGTCCTAACAACCGGTACAACATTTCTCTATTCCGATAAGCACTAATTGGAGCAAACAATGATTCTAAAGCCCAACCTAACTTCACACCGGATGATGGTTCTTGCCAATCATCATCATCCTTTATTTCTCTCTTCATTATCCATAAATTTTCTAATCTACCCTTAAATGGCGCTTTCTTCCAAATTGGGCAGAGAGTTGGTAACCCTAAAGTTATTTCAGTCACCAACCCATCCAAGGGGAGGTGAGTCGTCCATTGTCCATCACTTGTAACCCAAACTAAATTTCCTGTGCTCCTGATCGTAGTTCTACAATCTATTCCCACTCCGAATTGTATTACAGGTTCACTCATTGAGTATTTAATTCCTCTACAGGCACAACCTGTCCTTAATGCAAGGACCACAGGTGGAAAGGTAACTTCACTTTCGGGGTGTCACAAGTGTATACTTTTGTACAGTTCTAGACTGGGTGTTTTTCAGCTAACTTTCTTTTGCATTAGATTTTCTTGTGTTTCCTGTTGTGGCGCCTGGATTATTTGTATTGGTTGCATTTCGTCTTTTTCCAAATCTTTTAACTCTCTCCTGGCTCTGTTTCTTTTCTGCATAGGTTCTGATTTTGCAGTAACCTCTAATGCCCTTTTTCCATAATCAAAACTCTCTTTAATCCAAACAATACAGGTGTAGTTTCCTACATCTGTCTTACTTACATTTCGCAATGATAAAATCATAGTACCCCTTCGTGTATCACTATCCCATCGGATTGTAAACCCAGTTGACAATTTGGACTCATTCTTCTGCCAATAGCAACTAATGTCTTGGATTGAACTTCTCATATCTCCAACAAAATCACAAGTCAAATTTACATCCATTCGTTCTTCTATATGTACAGTAGCATATGTATGTATTATTTGAGCGAAACCATTACTTAATCCTACCCAGCATAGTATTACCAAGATGTAAATCTCAGTTTTGTAGGAGTGATCATTTTTACCCCCCATTGTGATGGTACCTTCTTCACTCTGGTATAATGAATCCAATTATCAATTCCTGCTACTTTCACAGCGGTAAATGTTATCAATAGCACCAAATAAAGTCCATGCCACTGTTCCTTTAAAGGCTCCGTTTGCCAATTTCGAACATACGCTTGGTCTCCTGGTTGATTCTCCAACGGCAAAGGGCGATTCCAGATGATCGCGGCACGTAAGGCTGTGAGTAATCTGCTTAAAGAAATTATATAACTATAAACATCTTGATCTCCTTGGAGGTGTAAATCTGCACTTCCCATTCCCTTCGTTGGTGCAGTATATGGCTTACCGTACAGAATTTCATAGGGACTTACAGACAACCCTTCTCTAGGTTTTATACGAATTCTCAATAAAGCAAGGGGCAATGCCTGTGGCCATTGGATTTGAGCTTCCTGGCATATCTTTTTAATTTGTCCTTTTAATGTTTGATTCATCCTTTCTACCTTTCCACTAGATTGTGGCCTCCACGGTGTATGTAAATCCCAGCTAATTCCAAGCATTTCACTAATTTCCTGTACTATTTTAGCTATAAAGTGTGGGCCTCGATCTGAAGAAATTCCTAAAGGTACCCCAAATCTAGGTATGATCTCTTTTAACAAAGTTTTTACTACTTCTCTAGCTTGATTCGTTCTACAGGGAAATGCTTCTAGCCACCCTGAAAAGGTACATACGTATACCAATAAATACTGAAACCCTTTTGATTTAGGTAATTCTGCAAAATCCACTTGCCAATAGTCACCTGGTTCTATTCCCACTTTCAAAGTTCCCATTTGAATTCGTTTTCGTATTACCGGATTATTCTTTAAACATACTGGACACTTCGCATTCACCCCTTTTGCTATTGTTAACATTTGTGCAGATATAATGCTCCGCTTTAAAAACTGCACCAATGCTTCTGCTCCCCAATGGCATTTATTATGTTCAGTTTGTATTATTCGTTTCATAATTGTAGCAGGCACTACTACTTGTCCATTACCTGTTACATACCATCCATGTGAATTCTTCTGTGCCTTTACCAAATCGGCTAATTTTTCATCTTCTTGGGTATAAAAGGGATTTACAGAGAGATGAGCAGTAATCGGGCTTACCTTAGTAGGTATTAGAGCTAATTCAGTCCATACTTGCCGTGCAGCAATTTTGGCTGCCTGGTCTGCCTTCATGTTTCCTTGTGCCACATCGCTGTCATCCCTCTGATGTCCTCGACAATGCATTACAGCCACTTGCTGAGGTAGTACCACAGCCTCTAATAACTGTAAGATCTCGGTTCGATATTTAATAATACTACCTTGAGCCGTCAACAATCCTCTTTCCTTCCATAAAGCTCCATGTATATGTATTATTCCAAAAGCGTATTTAGAATCTGTCCAAATATTCACTCTCTTATCCGTACTCGGTATTAAAGCCCGAATTAGAGCGACCAGTTCTGCCTTTTGCGCTGACGTTCCTGGCATTAATGCCTTTGCTTCAATTACTTCAAGCTTAGTAACCACAGCATATCCAGAATATCGTGTTCCATTCTCAACAAAGCTGCTACCGTCTGTAAATAATGTCCAGTCAGGATTTACAAGGGGAATATCTTTCAGATCTACCCTACTGGCGTAAGTTTGTTCGATCACCTCAATACAATCATGTTCCAGCTCGCCTTCCTCTATTTTGCTACCTAAAAATTCAGCGGGATTCAAACATGTTGTTATCTTTAAAAATATATCATCCTGTTCTCTCAATATTGCCTGATATTTCAACATTCTACTGGATGACAACCAATGACCCCCCTTTTGTTCCAAAACTGCAATCACCATGTGGGGCACAAATACTTCCATTTTTGTTCCCAATGTCAATTTTCTAGCTTCTTGGACTAACGTTACAGTAGCAGCCACTGCTCGGAGGCAAGAAGGCCATCCGGCACTTACCATATCCAACTGCTTGGAAAAATAGCCCACCGGTCTCTTCCATGATCCAATTCGTTGAGTTAAAACTCCAAGCGCTAGTCGTTGCCGCTCATGTACAAAGAGTTGAAATGTTTTTGTCAAATCAGGCAATCCTAATGCTGGGGCTTCTTGCAGAGCCTGTTTTAAGTCTTGAAAAGCCCTTTTACACTCTAAACTCCAAACTAATTGTGGCTCTTTTAAAGCTTCATACAGTGGTTTGGCTAACAGTCCGTAATTCAAAATCCAGAGTCTGCACCACCCTGTCATTCCTAGAAAAGTTCGTAACTCGTGCAAATTTCTAGGTTCAGGGATGGCACAAATCGCTTGTATTCTATTCACCCCCAACCGTCTTTGTCCTTGGGAAATTTCACATCCCAGATATATCACTTTTTCCCGGGCAATTTGGGCTTTTTCCTTAGAAACTCGATAACCGCTCTGTCCCAGTAAATTTAATCACGCAACTGTAACAGTAATGCAGTTTTCATACCTTTCTGTCGCCACGAAAATGTCATCCACATATTGCAACAATAAGTATGCTTTTGATGGTAATTGAAAATATCCTTGCTCCTTCCAATCCTCCAGTTCTCGTGCCAGCTGATTCCCAAATATTGTAGGACTGTTTTTGAAGCCTTGTGGTAACCTGGTCCAGGTCAGCTGTCGTTTTCGTCCTGTATCCGGATTTTCCCATTCAAACGCAAATAATTTCCTACTTTGTAATGCCAATGGGACGCAGAAGAAAGCATCTTTTAAATCAATTACAGAAAAGTATCTAAATTGTTCTGCCACAGATGTTAACAATGTATAAGGATTTGCTACTACTGGATGTATATCTTTAACTATTTCGTTTACAGCTCTTAAATCTTGAACTAACCTATAATCTCCGTTAGGTTTTCTTATAGGAAATATTGGTGTATTATATTCAGATTCACATTCTTCTAACACATTGTGCATCAAAAATTTTGCAATTAATGGTGCTACCCCTTTCCTAGCTTCTAACTGTATAGGATATTGTCTAACTCTTACCGGTTGGACACCTTCTTTCAATTCTACTATGACAGGTTTTGCTGCTTTCGCTAATCCCGGTACTTGTGTCTCCCATACCCATGGTACTACAGCGTTTTCTACCTCTATTGGTATTGTTGTATTAGCTATTTCTTTTACTATAAATATTCTAGCTATTTCTTCCTCAGGTATCTGCAACTTAGCTTTTCCATTTTCAAATATTATTTTAGCATTAAATCTTGACAATAAATCTCGTCCTAACAAAGATGTAGGACAATCCGGTACATAGAGAAATTCATGATCTAATTCTTTACCCCTAAAATTTAGATGCAATGGCCGCAGAAAGGGCCGTTGCTCTGTTTTTCCTGTAGCTCCTACCACAGTTATCATCGTATCTCCTATCTTTCCTAAACAAGTATTTAAAACAGAATAAGTTGCCCCAGTATCTACCAATAATTGTTTCTCTTCCCCATCAATTTCTGTTGTCACTTTTAATCCATCACTTAGTCAGCTACTATGTTGCCCCAAATGTCCTAACATCATTGTTTCTGCCATTGGTGTTCCTCCTACTGAAGTCTGCTGGGCCAAATTCATTTTCACTGGGCACTCATTTTTCCAATGTCCCTGTTGTCTGCAAAACGCACACTGATTTATCCCTAGCTGATTTTGAGGTATTCCCCGCATGCCTCCTACCCTGTATCCTCCTCGACCTCGTCCTCTACTTCTGCCTCTTATTCCTTGATTTACTCGTTGTAACATTGCTAATAATCCTGCCTGATTTCTCTTTGTGGGTTTTTTTTTTTTTTTTTCCCTATTATTGTACACTTTCCAGCTGATTGCTTCCAAATTACTAAATCTCCTGGGGAAAAAGGAACTTTCCCATATACTTTATCAGTCCCCGAAATTGCCTCTCGTAAAGGGGCTAATAATACTTTACTGTTTTGCTCTTGTTCCTTCCTCCCTTGTCTTGTTCTCTGTGCAATTGGGGTTCGTTGCGCTTGTCTTGGGCATGATGAATGCCCTGGCGAACCCTTCGGTGTTAACTTAATCTGGATCGCTCCAGTATTAATTGATTCTGACGGTTTTACCGCCTTAATACTATCAGTATCACTATCGTCCCCTGCATCTATATCGGACATCACAGGGGCCGTCGGTGATGCTAAAAGTGATACCTCCTCTGGCTCTCTTATTGAATTTTGTATTGCCAAACAAGTCATACGCTTCTTATTACCTACACATCCTTCACATTTTGTTTTATCTTTTTTTCGGGATGTACCAACAACATTCCACATTCTCTCTGCATATCTGGATGATTACGTATATCATAAAATAGATCAACATATGGTACTTCATCCCATTTTTCAAGTTCTTAACAATATCTCATTAATGGACCTATAACACCCGGATCTAAACTTCCGTGTTCAGGCCACCGGGGTCCATCATACTCATATTGTGGCCACCAATTCGTACAATAATCTATAAATCGACTTTTACTCATACTCTGAAAATATCCCGCACTTTTCCAATGCTTTAATAAACATCCTAACGGAGAATTATCCGGTATTACCATGGTCTTACACACTCACTCCACACACACACACACTAAATCTACGGGGTAGAAAACGGAAAGATAGCCTCTGATGGGAAACAAAAGACCAAACCAAACTCACGAGACAGCCACGTATGTCCGTGAGTGCTGGACCTGCGGGGCTTTCGCTCCGTCTGACGGCCAGCGCCTAGGCTTCCACAGACCAGACCTCGAGCTCGTTAGCCCAACCTTGCGTGAATCGCCGTCACGTCTTATTAGGCAGGCACCCGACCAAATATTACAATAAAGCACCTTCGGGCTTACCACTTTGGGACGTCAGGAGCAGCGCAGAGCGGGCGCAGCCGATGGCTCCCCGAGAATTCCTCGGTGCCGGCACGGAGCAAAATCGGAAAGCGAACCGTCAACACTACTCCCGAAGTCCCATCTGGGTCGCCAGAACACTGTTGCCCGTAAAGAAACACATAACTACGAAAGCAGTTATATGCGGTGCTTTATTCGGGGCCCGGGGTCTCAGGGACTCATGTCCAAAGCTGAGAATCCCAAATCCCCGTTTAACTTGGTTAATATTTATAGTGTTCGGTTATAATCAACAGAATTGCTAAGCTACATGATTGTTTCCCATTTATAGTTTCTTCAGTTACTGTTGCCAAGATTTGCTTATCATTTACCTAGTTCATCAGATTGTGCTGTACCTAGTTCATCAGATTGTACTGTACCCACTTCATCAGACTGTACTGTACCCAGTTCATCAGACTGTACTGTACCCAACACCTGCAATTATACCTTCATCTTGTCTACCAAGTATAACCTATTCTAATCAATATAATGTAACCATTCCCCCCTTTGAAAATACTTCAAGTCTTCCAGACTGCAAGGATTTTCATCATCAGTTCCGCAGATTTCCATATTCTTTGGACCGTCTCAAACTGGTGATTGTAGCTGCAATGAATTATTTCCAATGTCTTCATATCTCGGGGGAAGTTCATGATTCTTCCTGGTAACAGCTTTTAAAATTTTCCCCAAGTGTTGCCGTTCCTTATTAACAATATTTTGAATCAAACGCAACACTCCCATAATAGCTAACATAATAATTATAATTATTATACACCATTGAATTAAAGATGCTACCCAACCAGAGATGTTCAATCCAAATGACTTTGCTAAAGCAGCCACCCAATTATGGGTACTTTCTTCTCTTTCTTCCTCAGTTGCACGTTCAATTTGCGTTAGCTGAGACAAATCACGTTCTACCGCGGCTGTAACATTCGGAATATGTACACAACAATGATCAATCTTATCTCGTAAATAACCACATACTCCATGTTCTTTTAGCAACAGCATATCTAATGCCATTCTATTTTGCAGGGTCATTTTTGTGGTTGCCTGTAATTGTAAGTTTATTTCCTTAAATCCTTCTTTAGTCACTCTTGCTAGCCTTTCCGTTTGTCCTAACAACCGGTACAACATTTCTCTATTCCGATAAGCACTAATTGGAGCAAACAATGATTCTAAAGCCCAACCTAACTTCACACCGGATGATGGTTCTTGCCAATCATCATCATCCTTTATTTCTCTCTTCATTATCCATAAATTTTCTAATCTACCCTTAAATGGCGCTTTCTTCCAAATTGGGCAGAGAGTTGGTAACCCTAAAGTTATTTCAGTCACCAACCCATCCAAGGGGAGGTGAGTCGTCCATTGTCCATCACTTGTAACCCAAACTAAATTTCCTGTGCTCCTGATCGTAGTTCTACAATCTATTCCCACTCCGAATTGTATTACAGGTTCATTCATTGAGTATTTAATTCCTCTACAGGCACAACCTGTCCTTAATGCAAGGACCACAGGTGGAAAGGTAACTTCACTTTCGGGGTGTCACAAGTGTATACTTTTGTACAGTTCTAGACTGGGTGTTTTTCAGCTTTCTTTTGCATTAGATTTTCTTGTGTTTCCTGTTGTGGCGCCTGGATTATTTGTATTGGTTGCATTTCGTCTTTTTCCAAATCTTTTAACTCTCTCCTGGCTCTGTTTCTTTTCTGCATAGGTTCTGATTTTGCAGTAACCTCTAATGCCCTTTTTCCATAATCAAAACTCTCTTTAATCCAAACAATACAGGTGTAGTTTCCTACATCTGTCTTACTTACATTTCGCAATGATAAAATCATAGTACCCCTTCGTGTATCACTATCCCATCGGATTGTAAACCCAGTTGACAATTTGGACTCATTCTTCTGCCAATAGCAACTAATGTCTTGGATTGAACTTCTCATATCTCCAACAAAATCACAAGTCAAATTTACATCCATTCGTTCTTCTATATGTACAGTAGCATATGTATGTATTATTTGAGCGAAACCATTACTTAATCCTACCCAGCATAGTATTACCAAGATGTAAATCTCAGTTTTGTAGGAGTGATCATTTTTACCCCCCATTGTGATGGTACCTTCTTCACTCTGGTATAATGAATCCAATTATCAATTCCTGCTACTTTCACAGCGGTAAATGTTATCAATAGCACCAAATAAAGTCCATGCCACTGTTCCTTTAAAGGCTCCGTTTGCCAATTTCGAACATACGCTTGGTCTCCTGGTTGATTCTCCAACGGCAAAGGGCGATTCCAGATGATCGCGGCACGTAAGGCTGTGAGTAATCTGCTTAAAGAAATTATATAACTATAAACATCTTGATCTCCTTGGAGGTGTAAATCTGCACTTCCCATTCCCTTCGTTGGTGCAGTATATGGCTTACCGTACAGAATTTCATAGGGACTTACAGACAACCCTTCTCTAGGTTTTATACGAATTCTCAATAAAGCAAGGGGCAATGCCTGTGGCCATTGGATTTGAGCTTCCTGGCATATCTTTTTAATTTGTCCTTTTAATGTTTGATTCATCCTTTCTACCTTTCCACTAGATTGTGGCCTCCACGGTGTATGTAAATCCCAGCTAATTCCAAGCATTTCACTAATTTCCTGTACTATTTTAGCTATAAAGTGTGGGCCTCGATCTGAAGAAATTCCTAAAGGTACCCCAAATCTAGGTATGATCTCTTTTAACAAAGTTTTTACTACTTCTCTAGCTTGATTCGTTCTACAGGGAAATGCTTCTAGCCACCCTGAAAAGGTACATACGTATACCAATAAATACTGAAACCCTTTTGATTTAGGTAATTCTGCAAAATCCACTTGCCAATAGTCACCTGGTTCTATTCCCACTTTCAAAGTTCCCATTTGAATTCGTTTTCGTATTACCGGATTATTCTTTAAACATACTGGACACTTCGCATTCACCCCTTTTGCTATTGTTAACATTTGTGCAGATACAATGCTCCGCTTTAAAAACTGCACCAATGCTTCTGCTCCCCAATGGCATTTATTATGTTCAGTTTGTATTATTCGTTTCATAATTGTAGCAGGCACTACTACTTGTCCATTACCTGTTACATACCATCCATGTGAATTCTTCTGTGCCTTTACCAAATCGGCTAATTTTTCATCTTCTTGGGTATAAAAGGGATTTACAGAGAGATGAGCAGTAATCGGGCTTACCTTAGTAGGTATTAGAGCTAATTCAGTCCATACTTGCCGTGCAGCAATTTTGGCTGCCTGGTCTGCCTTCATGTTTCCTTGTGCCACATCGCTGTCATCCCTCTGATGTCCTCGACAATGCATTACAGCCACTTGCTGAGGTAGTACCACAGCCTCTAATAACTGTAAGATCTCGGTTCGATATTTAATACTACTACCTTGAGCCGTCAACAATCCTCTTTCCTTCCATAAAGCTCCATGTATATGTATTATTCCAAAAGCGTATTTAGAATCTGTCCAAATATTCACCCTCTTATCCGTACTCGGTATTAAAGCCCGAATTAGAGCGACCAGTTCTGCCTTTTGCGCTGACGTTCCTGGCATTAATGCCTTTGCTTCAATTACTTCAAGCTTAGTAACCACAGCATATCCAGAATATCGTGTTCCATTCTCAACAAAGCTGCTACCGTCTGTAAATAATGTCCAGTCAGGATTTACAAGGGGAATATCTTTCAGATCTACCCTACTGGCGTAAGTTTGTTCGATCACCTCAATACAATCATGTTCCAGCTCGCCTTCCTCTATTTTGCTACCTAAAAATTCAGCGGGATTCAAACATGTTGTTATCTTTAAAAATATATCATCCTGTTCTCTCAATATTGCCTGATATTTCAACATTCTACTGGATGACAACCAATGACCCCCCTTTTGTTCCAAAACTGCAATCACCATGTGGGGCACAAATACTTCCATTTTTGTTCCCAATGTCAATTTTCTAGCTTCTTGGACTAACGTTACAGTAGCAGCCACTGCTCGGAGGCAAGAAGGCCATCCGGCACTTACCATATCCAACTGCTTGGAAAAATAGCCCACCGGTCTCTTCCATGATCCAATTCGTTGAGTTAAAACTCCAAGCGCTAGTCGTTGCCGCTCATGTACAAAGAGTTGAAATGTTTTTGTCAAATCAGGCAATCCTAATGCTGGGGCTTCTTGCAGAGCCTGTTTTAAGTCTTGAAAAGCCCTTTTACACTCTAAACTCCAAACTAATTGTGGCTCTTTTAAAGCTTCATACAGTGGTTTGGCTAACAGTCCGTAATTCAAAATCCAGAGTCTGCACCACCCTGTCATTCCTAGAAAAGTTCGTAACTCGTGCAAATTTCTAGGTTCAGGGATGGCACAAATCGCTTGTATTCTATTCACCCCCAACCGTCTTTGTCCTTGGGAAATTTCACATCCCAGATATATCACTTTTTCCCGGGCAATTTGGGCTTTTTCCTTAGAAACTCGATAACCGCTCTGTCCCAGTAAATTTAATCACGCAACTGTAACAGTAATGCAGTTTTCATACCTTTCTGTCGCCACGAAAATGTCATCCACATATTGCAACAATAAGTATGCTTTTGATGGTAATTGAAAATATCCTTGCTCCTTCCAATCCTCCAGTTCTCGTGCCAGCTGATTCCCAAATATTGTAGGACTGTTTTTGAAGCCTTGTGGTAACCTGGTCCAGGTCAGCTGTCGTTTTCTTCCTGTATCCGGATTTTCCCATTCAAACGCAAATAATTTCCTACTTTGTAATGCCAATGGGATGCAGAAGAAAGCATCTTTTAAATCAATTACAGAAAAGTATCTAAATTGTTCTGCCACAGATGTTAACAATGTATAAGGATTTGCTACTACTGGATGTATATCTTTAACTATTTCGTTTACAGCTCTTAAATCTTGAACTAACCTATAATCTCCGTTAGGTTTTCTTATAGGAAATATTGGTGTATTATATTCAGATTCACATTCTTCTAACACATTGTGCATCAAAAATTTTGCAATTAATGGTGCTACCCCTTTCCTAGCTTCTAACTGTATAGGATATTGTCTAACTCTTACCGGTTGGACACCTTCTTTCAATTCTACTATGACAGGTTTTGCTGCTTTCGCTAATCCCGGTACTTGTGTCTCCCATACCCATGGTACTACAGCGTTTTCTACCTCTATTGGTATTGTTGTATTAGCTATTTCTTTTACTATAAATATTCTAGCTATTTCTTCCTCAGGTATCTGCAACTTAGCTTTTCCATTTTCAAATATTATTTTAGCATTAAATCTTGACAATAAATCTCGTCCTAACAAAGATGTAGGACAATCCGGTACATAGAGAAATTCATGATCTAATTCTTTACCCCTAAAATTTAGATGCAATGGCCGCAGAAAGGGCCGTTGCTCTGTTTTTCCTGTAGCTCCTACCACAGTTATCATCGTATCTCCTATCTTTCCTAAACAAGTATTTAAAACAGAATAAGTTGCCCCAGTATCTACCAATAATTGTTTCTCTTCCCCATCAATTTCTGTTGTCACTTTTAATCCATCACTTAGTCAGCTACTATGTTGCCCCAAATGTCCTAACATCATTGTTTCTGCCATTGCTGTTCCTCCTACTGAAGTCTGCTGGGCCAAATTCATTTTCACTGGGCACTCATTTTTCCAATGTCCCTGTTGTCTGCAAAACGCACACTGATTTATCCCTAGCTGATTTTGAGGTATTCCCCGCATGCCTCCTACCCTGTATCCTCCTCGACCTCGTCCTCTACTTCTGCCTCTTATTCCTTGATTTACTCGTTGTAACATTGCTAATAATCCTGCCTGATTTCTCTTTGTGGGTTTTTTTTTTTTTTTTTCCCTATTATTGTACACTTTCCAGCTGATTGCTTCCAAATTACTAAATCTCCTGGGGAAAAAGGAACTTTCCCATATACTTTATCAGTCCCCGAAATTGCCTCTCGTAAAGGGGCTAATAATACTTTACTGTTTTGCTCTTGTTCCTTCCTCCCTTGTCTTGTTCTCTGTGCAATTGGGGTTCGTTGCGCTTGTCTTGGGCATGATGAATGCCCTGGCGAACCCTTCGGTGTTAACTTAATCTGGATCGCTCCAGTATTAATTGATTCTGACGGTTTTACCGCCTTAATACTATCAGTATCACTATCGTCCCCTGCATCTATATCGGACATCACAGGGGCCGTCGGTGATGCTAAAAGTGATACATCCTCTGGCTCTCTTATTGAATTTTGTATTGCCAAACAAGTCATACACTTCTTATTACCTACACATCCTCCACGTTTTGTTTTATCTTTTTTTCGGGATGTACCAACAACATTCCACATTCTCTCTGCATATCTGGATGATTACGTATATCATAAAATAGATCAACATATGGTACTTCATCCCATTTTTCAAGTTCTTAACAATATCTCATTAATGGACCTATAACACCCGGATCTAAACTTCCGTGTTCAGGCCACCGGGGTCCATCATACTCATATTGTGGCCACCAATTCGTACAATAATCTATAAATCGACTTTTACTCATACTCTGAAAATATCCCGCACTTTTCCAATGCTTTAATAAACATCCTAACGGAGAATTATCCGGTATTACCATGGTCTTACACACTCACTCCACACACACACACACTAAATCTACGGGGTAGAAAACGGAAAGATAGCCTCTGATGGGAAACAAAAGACCAAACCAAACTCACGAGACAGCCACGTATGTCCGTGAGTGCTGGACCTGCGGGGCTTTCGCTCCGTCTGACGGCCAGCGCCTAGGCTTCCACAGACCAGACCTCGAGCTCGTTAGCCCAACCTTGCGTGAATCGCCGTCACGTCTTATTAGGCAGGCACCCGACCAAATATTACAATAAAGCACCTTCGGGCTTACCACTTTGGGACGTCAGGAGCAGCGCAGAGCGGGCGCAGCCGATGGCTCCCCGAGAATTCCTCGGTGCCGGCACGGAGCAAAATCGGAAAGCGAACCGTCAACACTACTCCCGAAGTCCCATCTGGGTCGCCAGAAAACTGTTGCCCGTAAAGAAACACATAACTACGAAAGCAGTTATATGCGGTGCTTTATTCGGGGCCCGGGGTCTCAGGGACTCATGTCCAAAGCTGAGAATCCCAAATCCCCGTTTAACTTGGTTAATATTTATAGTGTTCGGTTACGTAACATAATCAACAGAATTGCTAAGCTACATGATTGTTTCCCATTTATAGTTTCTTCAGTTACTGTTGCCAAGATTTGCTTATCATTTACCTAGTTCATCAGATTGTGCTGTACCCAGTTCATCAGATTGTACTGTACCCACTTCATCAGATTGTACTGTACCCAACACCTGCAATTATACCTTCATCTTGTCTACCAAGTATAACCTATTCTAATCAATATAATGTAACAATTCCCCCCTTTGAAAATACTTCAAGTCTTCCAGACTGCAAGGATTTTCATCATCAGTTCCGCAGATTTCCATATTCTTTGGACCGTCTCAAACTGGTGATTGTAGCTGCAATGAATTATTTCCAATGTCTTCATATCTCGGGGGAAGTTCATGATTCTTCCTGGTAACAGCTTTTAAAATTTTCCCCAAGTGTTGCCGTTCCTTATTAACAATATTTTGAATCAAACGCAACACTCCCATAATAGCTAACATAATAATTATAATTATTATACACCATTGAATTAAAGATGCTACCCAACCAGAGATGTTCAATCCAAATGACTTTGCTAAAGCAGCCACCCAATTATGGGTACTTTCTTCTCTTTCTTCCTCAGTTGCACGTTCAATTTGCGTTAGCTGAGACAAATCACGTTCTACCGCGGCTGTAACATTCGGAATATGTACACAACAATGATCAATCTTATCTCGTAAATAACCACATACTCCATGTTCTTTTAGCAACAGCATATCTAATGCCATTCTATTTTGCAGGGTCATTTTTGTGGTTGCCTGTAATTGTAAGTTTATTTCCTTAAATCCTTCTTTAGTCACTCTTGCTAGCCTTTCCGTTTGTCCTAACAACCGGTACAACATTTCTCTATTCCGATAAGTACTAATTGGAGCAAACAATGATTCTAAAGCCCAACCTAACTTCACACCGGATGATGGTTCTTGCCAATCATCATCATCCTTTATTTCTCTCTTCATTATCCATAAATTTTCTAATCTACCCTTAAACGGCGCTTTCTTCCAAATTGGGCAGAGAGTTGGTAACCCTAAAGTTATTTCAGTCACCAACCCATCCAAGGGGAGGTGAGTCGTCCATTGTCCATCACTGGTAACCCAAACTAAATTTCCTGTGCTCCTGATCGTAGTTCTACAATCTATTCTCACTCCGAATTGTATTACAGGTTCACTCATTGAGTATTTAATTCCTCTACAGGCACAACCTGTCCTTAATGCAAGGACCACAGGTGGAAAGGTAACTTCACTTTCGGGGTGTCACAAGTGTATACTTTTGTACAGTTCTAGACTGGGTGTTTTTCAGCTAACTTTCTTTTGCATTAGATTTTCTTGTGTTTCCTGTTGTGGCGCCTGGATTATTTGTATTGGTTGCATTTCGTCTTTTTCCAAATCTTTTAACTCTCTCCTGGCTCTGTTTCTTTTCTGCATAGGTTCTGATTTTGCAGTAACCTCTAATGCCCTTTTTCCATAATCAAAACTCTCTTTAATCCAAACAATACAGGTGTAGTTTCCTACATCTGTCTTACTTACATTTCGCAATGATAAAATCATAGTACCCCTTCGTGTATCACTATCCCATCGGATTGTAAACCCAGTTGACAATTTGGACTCATTCTTCTGCCAATAGCAACTAATGTCTTGGATTGAACTTCTCATATCTCCAACAAAATCACAAGTCAAATTTACATCCATTCGTTCTTCTATATGTACAGTAGCATATGTATGTATTATTTGAGCGAAACCATTACTTAATCCTACCCAGCATAGTATTACCAAGATGTAAATCTCAGTTTTGTAGGAGTGATCATTTTTACCCCCCATTGTGATGGTACCTTCTTCACTCTGGTATAATGAATCCAATTATCAATTCCTGCTACTTTCACAGCGGTAAATGTTATCAATAGCACCAAATAAAGTCCATGCCACTGTTCCTTTAAAGGCTCCGTTTGCCAATTTCGAACATACGCTTGGTCTCCTGGTTGATTCTCCAACGGCAAAGGGCGATTCCAGATGATCGCGGCACGTAAGGCTGTGAGTAATCTGCTTAAAGAAATTATATAACTATAAACATCTTGATCTCCTTGGAGGTGTAAATCTGCACTTCCCATTCCCTTCGTTGGTGCAGTATATGGCTTACCGTACAGAATTTCATAGGGACTTACAGACAACCCTTCTCTAGGTTTTATACGAATTCTCAATAAAGCAAGGGGCAATGCCTGTGGCCATTGGATTTGAGCTTCCTGGCATATCTTTTTAATTTGTCCTTTTAATGTTTGATTCATCCTTTCTACCTTTCCACTAGATTGTGGCCTCCACGGTGTATGTAAATCCCAGCTAATTCCAAGCATTTCACTAATTTCCTGTACTATTTTAGCTATAAAGTGTGGGCCTCGATCTGAAGAAATTCCTAAAGGTACCCCAAATCTAGGTATGATCTCTTTTAACAAAGTTTTTACTACTTCTCTAGCTTGATTCGTTCTACAGGGAAATGCTTCTAGCCACCCTGAAAAGGTACATACGTATACCAATAAATACTGAAACCCTTTTGATTTAGGTAATTCTGCAAAATCCACTTGCCAATAGTCACCTGGTTCTATTCCCACTTTCAAAGTTCCCATTTGAATTTGTTTTCGTATTACCGGATTATTCTTTAAACATACTGGACACTTCGCATTCACCCCTTTTGCTATTGTTAACATTTGTGCAGATACAATGCTCCGCTTTAAAAACTGCACCAATGCTTCTGCTCCCCAATGGCATTTATTATGTTCAGTTTGTATTATTCGTTTCATAATTGTAGCAGGCACTACTACTTGTCCATTACCTGTTACATACCATCCATGTGAATTCTTCTGTGCCTTTACCAAATCGGCTAATTTTTCATCTTCTTGGGTATAAAAGGGATTTACAGAGAGATGAGCAGTAATCGGGCTTACCTTAGTAGGTATTAGAGCTAATTCAGTCCATACTTGCCGTGCAGCAATTTTGGCTGCCTGGTCTGCCTTCATGTTTCCTTGTGCCACATCGCTGTCATCCCTCTGATGTCCTCGACAATGCATTACAGCCACTTGCTGAGGTAGTACCACAGCCTCTAATAACTGTAAGATCTCGGTTCGATATTTAATAATACTACCTTGAGCCGTCAACAATCCTCTTTCCTTCCATAAAGCTCCATGTATATGTATTATTCCAAAAGCGTATTTAGAATCTGCCCAAATATTCACCCTCTTATCCGTACTCGGTATTAAAGCCCGAATTAGAGCGACCAGTTCTGCCTTTTGCGCTGACGTTCCTGGCATTAATGCCTTTGCTTCAATTACTTCAAGCTTAGTAACCACAGCATATCCAGAATATCGCGTTCCATTCTCAACAAAGCTGCTACCGTCTGTAAATAATGTCCAATCAGGATTTACAAGGGGAATATCTTTCAGATCTACCCTACTGGCGTAAGTTTGTTCGATCACCTCAATACAATCATGTTCCAGCTCGCCTTCCTCTATTTTGCTACCTAAAAATTCAGCGGGATTCAAACATGTTGTTATCTTTAAAAATATATCATCCTGTTCTCTCAATATTGCCTGATATTTCAACATTCTACTGGATGACAACCAATGACCCCCCTTTTGTT
The DNA here is from genome assembly GCF_036417845.1 of Apteryx mantelli. Lineage (NCBI taxonomy): Eukaryota > Metazoa > Chordata > Aves > Apterygiformes > Apterygidae > Apteryx > Apteryx mantelli. The sequence goes on from NW_027118469.1 coordinate 215,714, forward strand.
CCAAAACTGCAATCACCATGTGGGGCACAAATACTTCCATTTTTGTTCCCAATGTCAATTTTCTAGCTTCTTGGACTAACATTACAGTAGCAGCCACTGCTCGGAGGCAAGAAGGCCATCCGGCACTTACCATATCCAACTGCTTGGAAAAATAGCCCACCGGTCTCTTCCATGATCCAATTCGTTGAGTTAAAACTCCAAGCGCTAGTCGTTGCCGCTCATGTACAAAGAGTTGAAATGTTTTTGTCAAATCAGGCAATCCTAATGCTGGGGCTTCTTGCAGAGCCTGTTTTAAGTCTTGAAAAGCCCTTTTACACTCTAAACTCCAAACTAATTGTGGCTCTTTTAAAGCTGCATACAGTGGTTTGGCTAACAGTCCATAATTCAAAATCCAGAGTCTGCACCACCCTGTCATTCCTAGAAAAGTTCGTAACTCGTGCAAATTTCTAGGTTCAGGGATGGCACAAATCGCTTGTATTCTATTCACCCCCAACCGTCTTTGTCCTTGGGAAATTTCACATCCCAGATATATCACTTTTTCCCGGGCAATTTGGGCTTTTTCCTTAGAAACTCGATAACCGCTCTGTCCCAGTAAATTTAATCACGCAACTGTAACAGTAATGCAGTTTTCATACCTTTCTGTCGCCACGAAAATGTCATCCACATATTGCAACAATAAGTATGCTTTTGATGGTAATTGAAAATATCCTTGCTCCTTCCAATCCTCCAGTTCTCGTGCCAGCTGATTCCCAAATATTGTAGGACTGTTTTTGAAGCCTTGTGGTAACCTGGTCCAGGTCAGCTGTCGTTTTCGTCCTGTATCCGGATTTTCCCATTCAAACGCAAATAATTTCCTACTTTGTAATGCCAATGGGATGCAGAAGAAAGCATCTTTTAAATCAATTACAGAAAAGTATCTAAATTGTTCTGCCACAGATGTTAACAATGTATAAGGATTTGCTACTACTGGATGTATATCTTTAACTATTTCGTTTACAGCTCTTAAATCTTGAACTAACCTATAATCTCCGTTAGGTTTTCTTATAGGAAATATTGGTGTATTATATTCAGATTCACATTCTTCTAACACATTGTGCATCAAAAATTTTGCAATTAATGGTGCTACCCCTTTCCTAGCTTCTAACTGTATAGGATATTGTCTAACTCTTACCGGTTGGACACCTTCTTTCAATTCTACTATGACAGGTTTTGCTGCTTTCGCTAATCCCGGTACTTGTGTCTCCCATACCCATGGTACTACAGCGTTTTCTACCTCTATTGGTATTGTTGTATTAGCTATTTCTTTTACTATAAATATTCTAGCTATTTCTTCCTCAGGTATCTGCAACTTAGCTTTTCCATTTTCAAATATTATTTTAGCATTAAATCTTGACAATAAATCTCGTCCTAACAAAGATGTAGGACAATCCGGTACATAGAGAAATTCATGATCTAATTCTTTACCCCTAAAATTTAGATGCAATGGCCGCAGAAAGGGCCGTTGCTCTGTTTTTCCTGTAGCTCCTACCACAGTTATCATCGTATCTCCTATCTTTCCTAAACAAGTATTTAAAACAGAATAAGTTGCCCCAGTATCTACCAATAATTGTTTCTCTTCCCCATCAATTTCTGTTGTCACTTTTAATCCATCACTTAGTCAGCTACTATGTTGCCCCAAATGTCCTAACATCATTGTTTCTGCCATTGGTGTTCCTCCTACTGAAGTCTGCTGGGCCAAATTCATTTTCACTGGGCACTCATTTTTCCAATGTCCCTGTTGTCTGCAAAACGCACACTGATTTATCCCTAGCTGATTTTGAGGTATTCCCCGCATGCCTCCTACCCTGTATCCTCCTCGACCTCGTCCTCTACTTCTGCCTCTTATTCCTTGATTTACTCGTTGTAACATTGCTAATAATCCTGCCTGATTTCTCTTTGTGGGTTTTTTTTTTTTTTTCCCTATTATTGTACACTTTCCAGCTGATTGCTTCCAAATTACTAAATCTCCTGGGGAAAAAGGAACTTTCCCATATACTTTATCAGTCCCCGAAATTGCCTCTCGTAAAGGGGCTAATAATACTTTACTGTTTTGCTCTTGTTCCTTCCTCCCTTGTCTTGTTCTCTGTGCAATTGGGGTTCGTTGCGCTTGTCTTGGGCATGATGAATGCCCTGGCGAACCCTTCGGTGTTAACTTAATCTGGATCGCTCCAGTATTAATTGATTCTGACGGTTTTACCGCCTTAATACTATCAGTATCACTATCGTCCCCTGCATCTATATCGGACATCACAGGGGCCGTCGGTGATGCTAAAAGTGATACCTCCTCTGGCTCTCTTATTGAATTTTGTATTGCCAAACAAGTCATACACTTCTTATTACCTACACATCCTTCACATTTTGTTTTATCTTTTTTTCGGGATGTACCAACAACATTCCACATTCTCTCTGCATATCTGGATGATTACGTATATCATAAAATAGATCAACATATGGTACTTCATCCCATTTTTCAAGTTCTTAACAATATCTCATTAATGGACCTATAACACCCGGATCTAAACTTCCGTGTTCAGGCCACCGGGGTCCATCATACTCATATTGTGGCCACCAATTCGTACAATAACCTATAAATCGACTTTTACTCATACTCTGAAAATATCCCGCACTTTTCCAATGCTTTAATAAACATCCTAACGGAGAATTATCCGGTATTACCATGGTCTTACACACTCACTCCACACACACACACACTAAATCTACGGGGTAGAAAACGGAAAGATAGCCTCTGATGGGAAACAAAAGACCAAACCAAACTCACGAGACAGCCACGTATGTCCGTGAGTGCTGGACCTGCGGGGCTTTCGCTCCGTCTGACGGCCAGCGCCTAGGCTTCCACAGACCAGACCTCGAGCTCGTTAGCCCAACCTTGCGTGAATCGCCGTCACGTCTTATTAGGCAGGCACCCGACCAAATATTACAATAAAGCACCTTCGGGCTTACCACTTTGGGACGTCAGGAGCAGCGCAGAGCGGGCGCAGCCGATGGCTCCCCGAGAATTCCTCGGTGCCGGCACGGAGCAAAATCGGAAAGCGAACCGTCAACACTACTCCCGAAGTCCCATCTGGGTCGCCAGAAAACTGTTGCCCGTAAAGAAACACATAACTACGAAAGCAGTTATATGCGGTGCTTTATTCAGGGCCCGGGGTCTCAGGGACTCATGTCCAAAGCTGAGAATCCCAAATCCCCGTTTAACTTGGTTAATATTTATAGTGTTCGGTTACGTAACATAATCAACAGAATTGCTAAGCTACATGATTGTTTCCCATTTATAGTTTCTTCAGTTACTGTTGCCAAGATTTGCTTATCATTTACCTAGTTCATCAGATTGTGCTGTACCCAGTTCATCAGATTGTACTGTACCCACTTCATCAGATTGTACTGTACCCAACACCTGCAATTATACCTTCATCTTGTCTACCAAGTATAACCTATTCTAATCAATATAATGTAACAATTCCCCCCTTTGAAAATACTTCAAGTCTTCCAGACTGCAAGGATTTTCATCATCAGTTCCGCAGATTTCCATATTCTTTGGACCGTCTCAAACTGGTGATTGTAGCTGCAATGAATTATTTCCAATGTCTTCATATCTCGGGGGAAGTTCATGATTCTTCCTGGTAACAGCTTTTAAAATTTTCCCCAAGTGTTGCCGTTCCTTATTAACAATATTTTGAATCAAACGCAACACTCCCATAATAGCTAACATAATAATTATAATTATTATACACCATTGAATTAAAGATGCTACCCAACCAGAGATGTTCAATCCAAATGACTTTGCTAAAGCAGCCACCCAATTATGGGTACTTTCTTCTCTTTCTTCCTCAGTTGCACGTTCAATTTGCGTTAGCTGAGACAAATCACGTTCTACCGCGGCTGTAACATTCGGAATATGTACACAACAATGATCAATCTTATCTCGTAAATAACCACATACTCCATGTTCTTTTAGCAACAGCATATCTAATGCCATTCTATTCTGCAGGGTCATTTTTGTGGTTGCCTGTAATTGTAAGTTTATTTCCTTAAATCCTTCTTTAGTCACTCTTGCTAGCCTTTCCGTTTGTCCTAACAACCGGTACAACATTTCTCTATTCCGATAAGCACTAATTGGAGCAAACAATGATTCTAAAGCCCAACCTAACTTCACACCGGATGATGGTTCTTGCCAATCATCATCATCCTTTATTTCTCTCTTCATTATCCATAAATTTTCTAATCTACCCTTAAATGGCGCTTTCTTCCAAATTGGGCAGAGAGTTGGTAACCCTAAAGTTATTTCAGTCACCAACCCATCCAAGGGGAGGTGAGTCGTCCATTGTCCATCACTTGTAACCCAAACTAAATTTCCTGTGCTCCTGATCGTAGTTCTACAATCTATTCTCACTCCGAATTGTATTACAGGTTCACTCATTGAGTATTTAATTCCTCTACAGGCACAACCTGTCCTTAATGCAAGGACCACAGGTGGAAAGGTAACTTCACTTTCGGGGTGTCACAAGTGTATACTTTTGTACAGTTCTAGACTGGGTGTTTTTCAGCTAACTTTCTTTTGCATTAGATTTTCTTGTGTTTCCTGTTGTGGCGCCTGGATTATTTGTATTGGTTGCATTTCGTCTTTTTCCAAATCTTTTAACTCTCTCCTGGCTCTGTTTCTTTTCTGCATAGGTTCTGATTTTGCAGTAACCTCTAATGCCCTTTTTCCATAATCAAAACTCTCTTTAATCCAAACAATACAGGTGTAGTTTCCTACATCTGTCTTACTTACATTTCGCAATGATAAAATCATAGTACCCCTTCGTGTATCACTATCCCATCGGATTGTAAACCCAGTTGACAATTTGGACTCATTCTTCTGCCAATAGCAACTAATGTCTTGGATTGAACTTCTCATATCTCCAACAAAATCACAAGTCAAATTTACATCCATTCGTTCTTCTATATGTACAGTAGCATATGTATGTATTATTTGAGCGAAACCATTACTTAATCCTACCCAGCATAGTATTACCAAGATGTAAATCTCAGTTTTGTAGGAGTGATCATTTTTACCCCCCATTGTGATGGTACCTTCTTCACTCTGGTATAATGAATCCAATTATCAATTCCTGCTACTTTCACAGCGGTAAATGTTATCAATAGCACCAAATAAAGTCCATGCCACTGTTCCTTTAAAGGCTCCGTTTGCCAATTTCGAACATACGCTTGGTCTCCTGGTTGATTCTCCAACGGCAAAGGGCGATTCCAGATGATCGCGGCACGTAAGGCTGTGAGTAATCTGCTTAAAGAAATTATATAACTATAAACATCTTGATCTCCTTGGAGGTGTAAATCTGCACTTCCCATTCCCTTCGTTGGTGCAGTATATGGCTTACCGTACAGAATTTCATAGGGACTTACAGACAACCCTTCTCTAGGTTTTATACGAATTCTCAATAAAGCAAGGGGCAATGCCTGTGGCCATTGGATTTGAGCTTCCTGGCATATCTTTTTAATTTGTCCTTTTAATGTTTGATTCATCCTTTCTACCTTTCCACTAGATTGTGGCCTCCACGGTGTATGTAAATCCCAGCTAATTCCAAGCATTTCACTAATTTCCTGTACTATTTTAGCTATAAAGTGTGGGCCTCGATCTGAAGAAATTCCTAAAGGTACCCCAAATCTAGGTATGATCTCTTTTAACAAAGTTTTTACTACTTCTCTAGCTTGATTCGTTCTACAGGGAAATGCTTCTAGCCACCCTGAAAAGGTACATACGTATACCAATAAATACTGAAACCCTTTTGATTTAGGTAATTCTGCAAAATCCACTTGCCAATAGTCACCTGGTTCTATTCCCACTTTCAAAGTTCCCATTTGAATTTGTTTTCGTATTACCGGATTATTCTTTAAACATACTGGACACTTCGCATTCACCCCTTTTGCTATTGTTAACATTTGTGCAGATATAATGCTCCGCTTTAAAAACTGCACCAATGCTTCTGCTCCCCAATGGCATTTATTATGTTCAGTTTGTATTATTCGTTTCATAATTGTAGCAGGCACTACTACTTGTCCATTACCTGTTACATACCATCCATGTGAATTCTTCTGTGCCTTTACCAAATCGGCTAATTTTTCATCTTCTTGGGTATAAAAGGGATTTACAGAGAGATGAGCAGTAATCGGGCTTACCTTAGTAGGTATTAGAGCTAATTCAGTCCATACTTGCCGTGCAGCAATTTTGGCTGCCTGGTCTGCCTTCATGTTTCCTTGTGCCACATCGCTGCCATCCCTCTGATGTCCTCGACAATGCATTACAGCCACTTGCTGAGGTAGTACCACAGCCTCTAATAACTGTAAGATCTCGGTTCGATATTTAATAATACTACCTTGAGCCGTCAACAATCCTCTTTCCTTCCATAAAGCTCCATGTATATGTATTATTCCAAAAGCGTATTTAGAATCTGCCCAAATATTCACCCTCTTATCCGTACTCGGTATTAAAGCCCGAATTAGAGCGACCAGTTCTGCCTTTTGCGCTGACGTTCCTGGCATTAATGCCTTTGCTTCAATTACTTCAAGCTTAGTAACCACAGCATATCCAGAATATCGTGTTCCATTCTCAACAAAGCTGCTACCGTCTGTAAATAATGTCCAGTCAGGATTTACAAGGGGAATATCTTTCAGATCTACCCTACTGGCGTAAGTTTGTTCGATCACCTCAATACAATCATGTTCCAGCTCGCCTTCCTCTATTTTGCTACCTAAAAATTCAGCGGGATTCAAACATGTTGTTATCTTTAAAAATATATCATCCTGTTCTCTCAATATTGCCTGATATTTCAACATTCTACTGGATGACAACCAATGACCCCCCTTTTGTTCCAAAACTGCAATCACCATGTGGGGCACAAATACTTCCATTTTTGTTCCCAATGTCAATTTTCTAGCTTCTTGGACTAACGTTACAGTAGCAGCCACTGCTCGGAGGCAAGAAGGCCATCCGGCACTTACCATATCCAACTGCTTGGAAAAATAGCCCACCGGTCTCTTCCATGATCCAATTCGTTGAGTTAAAACTCCAAGCGCTAGTCGTTGCCGCTCATGTACAAAGAGTTGAAATGTTTTTGTCAAATCAGGCAATCCTAATGCTGGGGCTTCTTGCAGAGCCTGTTTTAAGTCTTGAAAAGCCCTTTTACACTCTAAACTCCAAACTAATTGTGGCTCTTTTAAAGCTGCATACAGTGGTTTGGCTAACAGTCCGTAATTCAAAATCCAGAGTCTGCACCACCCTGTCATTCCTAGAAAAGTTCGTAACTCGTGCAAATTTCTAGGTTCAGGGATGGCACAAATCGCTTGTATTCTATTCACCCCCAACCGTCTTTGTCCTTGGGAAATTTCACATCCCAGATATATCACTTTTTCCCGGGCAATTTGGGCTTTTTCCTTAGAAACTCGATAACCGCTCTGTCCCAGTAAATTTAATAACGCAACTGTAACAGTAATGCAGTTTTCATACCCTTCTGTCGCCACGAAAATGTCATCCACATATTGCAACAATAAGTATGCTTTTGATGGTAATTGAAAATATCCTTGCTCCTTCCAATCCTCCAGTTCTCGTGCCAGCTGATTCCCAAATATTGTAGGACTGTTTTTGAAGCCTTGTGGTAACCTGGTCCAGGTCAGCTGTCGTTTTCGTCCTGTATCCGGATTTTCCCATTCAAACGCAAATAATTTCCTACTTTGTAATGCCAATGGGATGCAGAAGAAAGCATCTTTTAAATCAATTACAGAAAAGTATCTAAATTGTTCTGCCACAGATGTTAACAACGTATAAGGATTTGCTACTACTGGATGTATATCTTTAACTATTTCGTTTACAGCTCTTAAATCTTGAACTAACCTATAATCTCCGTTAGGTTTTCTTATAGGAAATATTGGTGTATTATATTCAGATTCACATTCTTCTAACACATTGTGCATCAAAAATTTTGCAATTAATGGTGCTACCCCTTTCCTAGCTTCTAACTGTATAGGATATTGTCTAACTCTTACCGGTTGGACACCTTCTTTCAATTCTACTATGACAGGTTTTGCTGCTTTCGCTAATCCCGGTACTTGTGTCTCCCATACCCATGGTACTACAGCGTTTTCTACCTCTATTGGTATTGTTGTATTAGCTATTTCTTTTACTATAAATATTCTAGCTATTTCTTCCTCAGGTATCTGCAACTTAGCTTTTCCATTTTCAAATATTATTTTAGCATTAAATCTTGACAATAAATCTCGTCCTAACAAAGATGTAGGACAATCCGGTACATAGAGAAATTCATGATCTAATTCTTTACCCCTAAAATTTAGATGCAATGGCCGCAGAAAGGGCCGTTGCTCTGTTTTTCCTGTAGCTCCTACCACAGTTATCATCGTATCTCCTATCTTTCCTAAACAAGTATTTAAAACAGAATAAGTTGCCCCAGTATCTACCAATAATTGTTTCTCTTCCCCATCAATTTCTGTTGTCACTTTTAATCCATCACTTAGTCAGCTACTATGTTGCCCCAAATGTCCTAACATCATTGTTTCTGCCATTGCTGTTCCTCCTACTGAAGTCTGCTGGGCCAAATTCATTTTCACTGGGCACTCATTTTTCCAATGTCCCTGTTGTCTGCAAAACGCACACTGATTTATCCCTAGCTGATTTTGAGGTATTCCCCGCATGCCTCCTACCCTGTATCCTCCTCGACCTCGTCCTCTACTTCTGCCTCTTATTCCTTGATTTACTCGTTGTAACATTGCTAATAATCCTGCCTGATTTCTCTTTGTGGTTTTTTTTTTTTTTTTTCTCCCTATTATTGTACACTTTCCAGCTGATTGCTTCCAAATTACTAAATCTCCTGGGGAAAAAGGAACTTTCCCATATACTTTATCAGTCCCCGAAATTGCCTCTCGTAAAGGGGCTAATAATACTTTACTGTTTTGCTCTTGTTCCTTCCTCCCTTGTCTTGTTCTCTGTGCAATTGGGGTTCGTTGCGCTTGTCTTGGGCATGATGAATGCCCTGGCGAACCCTTCGGTGTTAACTTAATCTGGATCGCTCCAGTATTAATTGATTCTGACGGTTTTACCGCCTTAATACTATCAGTATCACTATCGTCCCCTGCATCTATATCGGACATCACAGGGGCCGTCGGTGATGCTAAAAGTGATACCTCCTCTGGCTCTCTTATTGAATTTTGTATTGCCAAACAAGTCATACGCTTCTTATTACCTACACATCCTTCACATTTTGTTTTATCTTTTTTTCGGGATGTACCAACAACATTCCACATTCTCTCTGCATATCTGGATGATTACGTATATCATAAAATAGATCAACATATGGTACTTCATCCCATTTTTCAAGTTCTTAACAATATCTCATTAATGGACCTATAACACCCGGATCTAAACTTCCGTGTTCAGGCCACCGGGGTCCATCATACTCATATTGTGGCCACCAATTCGTACAATAATCTATAAATCGACTTTTACTCATACTCTGAAAATATCCCGCACTTTTCCAATGCTTTAATAAACATCCTAACGGAGAATTATCCGGTATTACCATGGTCTTACACACTCACTCCACACACACACACACACTAAATCTACGGGGTAGAAAACGGAAAGATAGCCTCTGATGGGAAACAAAAGACCAAACCAAACTCACGAGACAGCCACGTATGTCCGTGAGTGCTGGACCTGCGGGGCTTTCGCTCCGTCTGACGGCCAGCGCCTAGGCTTCCACAGACCAGACCTCGAGCTCGTTAGCCCAACCTTGCGTGAATCGCCGTCACGTCTTATTAGGCAGGCACCCGACCAAATATTACAATAAAGCACCTTCGGGCTTACCACTTTGGGACGTCAGCAGCAGCGCAGAGCGGGCGCAGCCGATGGCTCCCCGAGAATTCCTCGGTGCCGGCACGGAGCAAAATCGGAAAGCGAACCGTCAACACTACTCCCGAAGTCCCATCTGGGTCGCCAGAAAACTGTTGCCCGTAAAGAAACACATAACTACGAAAGCAGTTATATGCGGTGCTTTATTCAGGGCCCGGGGTCTCAGGGACTCATGTCCAAAGCTGAGAATCCCAAATCCCCGTTTAACTTGGTTAATATTTATAGTGTTCGGTTACGTAACATAATCAACAGAATTGCTAAGCTACATGATTGTTTCCCATTTATAGTTTCTTCAGTTACTGTTGCCAAGATTTGCTTATCATTTACCTAGTTCATCAGATTGTACTGTACCCACTTCATCAGATTGTACTGTACCCAACACCTGCAATTATACCTTCATCTTGTCTACCAAGTATAACCTATTCTAATCAATATAATGTAACAATTCCCCCCTTTGAAAATACTTCAAGTCTTCCAGACTGCAAGGATTTTCATCATCAGTTCCGCAGATTTCCATATTCTTTGGACCGTCTCAAACTGGTGATTGTAGCTGCAATGAATTATTTCCAATGTCTTCATATCTCGGGGGAAGTTCATGATTCTTCCTGGTAACAGCTTTTAAAATTTTCCCCAAGTGTTGCCGTTCCTTATTAACAATATTTTGAATCAAACGCAACACTCCCATAATAGCTAACATAATAATTATAATTATTATACACCATTGAATTAAAGATGCTACCCAACCAGAGATGTTCAATCCAAATGACTTTGCTAAAGCAGCCACCCAATTATGGGTACTTTCTTCTCTTTCTTCCTCAGTTGCACGTTCAATTTGCGTTAGCTGAGACAAATCACGTTCTACCGCGGCTGTAACATTCGGAATATGTACACAACAATGATCAATCTTATCTCGTAAATAACCACATACTCCATGTTCTTTTAGCAACAGCATATCTAATGCCATTCTATTCTGCAGGGTCATTTTTGTGGTTGCCTGTAATTGTAAGTTTATTTCCTTAAATCCTTCTTTAGTCACTCTTGCTAGCCTTTCCGTTTGTCCTAACAACCGGTACAACATTTCTCTATTCCGATAAGCACTAATTGGAGCAAACAATGATTCTAAAGCCCAACCTAACTTCACACCGGATGATGGTTCTTGCCAATCATCATCATCCTTTATTTCTCTCTTCATTATCCATAAATTTTCTAATCTACCCTTAAATGGCGCTTTCTTCCAAATTGGGCAGAGAGTTGGTAACCCTAAAGTTATTTCAGTCACCAACCCATCCAAGGGGAGGTGAGTCGTCCATTGTCCATCACTTGTAACCCAAACTAAATTTCCTGTGCTCCTGATCGTAGTTCTACAATCTATTCTCACTCCGAATTGTATTACAGGTTCACTCATTGAGTATTTAATTCCTCTACAGGCACAACCTGTCCTTAATGCAAGGACCACAGGTGGAAAGGTAACTTCACTTTCGGGGTGTCACAAGTGTATACTTTTGTACAGTTCTAGACTGGGTGTTTTTCAGCTAACTTTCTTTTGCATTAGATTTTCTTGTGTTTCCTGTTGTGGCGCCTGGATTATTTGTATTGGTTGCATTTCGTCTTTTTCCAAATCTTTTAACTCTCTCCTGGCTCTGTTTCTTTTCTGCATAGGTTCTGATTTTGCAGTAACCTCTAATGCCCTTTTTCCATAATCAAAACTCTCTTTAATCCAAACAATACAGGTGTAGTTTCCTACATCTGTCTTACTTACATTTCGCAATGATAAAATCATAGTACCCCTTCGTGTATCACTATCCCATCGGATTGTAAACCCAGTTGACAATTTGGACTCATTCTTCTGCCAATAGCAACTAATGTCTTGGATTGAACTTCTCATATCTCCAACAAAATCACAAGTCAAATTTACATCCATTCGTTCTTCTATATGTACAGTAGCATATGTATGTATTATTTGAGCGAAACCATTACTTAATCCTACCCAGCATAGTATTACCAAGATGTAAATCTCAGTTTTGTAGGAGTGATCATTTTTACCCCCCATTGTGATGGTACCTTCTTCACTCTGGTATAATGAATCCAATTATCAATTCCTGCTACTTTCACAGCGGTAAATGTTATCAATAGCACCAAATAAAGTCCATGCCACTGTTCCTTTAAAGGCTCCGTTTGCCAATTTCGAACATACGCTTGGTCTCCTGGTTGATTCTCCAACGGCAAAGGGCGATTCCAGATGATCGCGGCACGTAAGGCTGTGAGTAATCTGCTTAAAGAAATTATATAACTATAAACATCTTGATCTCCTTGGAGGTGTAAATCTGCACTTCCCATTCCCTTCGTTGGTGCAGTATATGGCTTACCGTACAGAATTTCATAGGGACTTACAGACAACCCTTCTCTAGGTTTTATACGAATTCTCAATAAAGCAAGGGGCAATGCCTGTGGCCATTGGATTTGAGCTTCCTGGCATATCTTTTTAATTTGTCCTTTTAATGTTTGATTCATCCTTTCTACCTTTCCACTAGATTGTGGCCTCCACGGTGTATGTAAATCCCAGCTAATTCCAAGCATTTCACTAATTTCCTGTACTATTTTAGCTATAAAGTGTGGGCCTCGATCTGAAGAAATTCCTAAAGGTACCCCAAATCTAGGTATGATCTCTTTTAACAAAGTTTTTACTACTTCTCTAGCTTGATTCGTTCTACAGGGAAATGCTTCTAGCCACCCTGAAAAGGTACATACGTATACCAATAAATACTGAAACCCTTTTGATTTAGGTAATTCTGCAAAATCCACTTGCCAATAGTCACCTGGTTCTATTCCCACTTTCAAAGTTCCCATTTGAATTTGTTTTCGTATTACCGGATTATTCTTTAAACATACTGGACACTTCGCATTCACCCCTTTTGCTATTGTTAACATTTGTGCAGATATAATGCTCCGCTTTAAAAACTGCACCAATGCTTCTGCTCCCCAATGGCATTTATTATGTTCAGTTTGTATTATTCGTTTCATAATTGTAGCAGGCACTACTACTTGTCCATTACCTGTTACATACCATCCATGTGAATTCTTCTGTGCCTTTACCAAATCGGCTAATTTTTCATCTTCTTGGGTATAAAAGGGATTTACAGAGAGATGAGCAGTAATCGGGCTTACCTTAGTAGGTATTAGAGCTAATTCAGTCCATACTTGCCGTGCAGCAATTTTGGCTGCCTGGTCTGCCTTCATGTTTCCTTGTGCCACATCGCTGCCATCCCTCTGATGTCCTCGACAATGCATTACAGCCACTTGCTGAGGTAGTACCACAGCCTCTAATAACTGTAAGATCTCGGTTCGATATTTAATACTACTACCTTGAGCCGTCAACAATCCTCTTTCCTTCCATAAAGCTCCATGTATATGTATTATTCCAAAAGCGTATTTAGAATCTGCCCAAATATTCACCCTCTTATCCGTACTCGGTATTAAAGCCCGAATTAGAGCGACCAGTTCTGCCTTTTGCGCTGACGTTCCTGGCATTAATGCCTTTGCTTCAATTACTTCAAGCTTAGTAACCACAGCATATCCAGAATATCGTGTTCCATTCTCAACAAAGCTGCTACCGTCTGTAAATAATGTCCAGTCAGGATTTACAAGGGGAATATCTTTCAGATCTACCCTACTGGCGTAAGTTTGTTCGATCACCTCAATACAATCATGTTCCAGCTCGCCTTCCTCTATTTTGCTACCTAAAAATTCAGCGGGATTCAAACATGTTGTTATCTTTAAAAATATATCATCCTGTTCTCTCAATATTGCCTGATATTTCAACATTCTACTGGATGACAACCAATGACCCCCCTTTTGTTCCAAAACTGCAATCACCATGTGGGGCACAAATACTTCCATTTTTGTTCCCAATGTCAATTTTCTAGCTTCTTGGACTAACGTTACAGTAGCAGCCACTGCTCGGAGGCAAGAAGGCCATCCGGCACTTACCATATCCAACTGCTTGGAAAAATAGCCCACCGGTCTCTTCCATGATCCAATTCGTTGAGTTAAAACTCCAAGCGCTAGTCGTTGCCGCTCATGTACAAAGAGTTGAAATGTTTTTGTCAAATCAGGCAATCCTAATGCTGGGGCTTCTTGCAGAGCCTGTTTTAAGTCTTGAAAAGCCCTTTTACACTCTAAACTCCAAACTAATTGTGGCTCTTTTAAAGCTGCATACAGTGGTTTGGCTAACAGTCCGTAATTCAAAATCCAGAGTCTGCACCACCCTGTCATTCCTAGAAAAGTTCGTAACTCGTGCAAATTTCTAGGTTCAGGGATGGCACAAATCGCTTGTATTCTATTCACCCCCAACCGTCTTTGTCCTTGGGAAATTTCACATCCCAGATATATCACTTTTTCCCGGGCAATTTGGGCTTTTTCCTTAGAAACTCGATAACCGCTCTGTCCCAGTAAATTTAATAACGCAACTGTAACAGTAATGCAGTTTTCATACCCTTCTGTCGCCACGAAAATGTCATCCACATATTGCAACAATAAGTATGCTTTTGATGGTAATTGAAAATATCCTTGCTCCTTCCAATCCTCCAGTTCTCGTGCCAGCTGATTCCCAAATATTGTAGGACTGTTTTTGAAGCCTTGTGGTAACCTGGTCCAGGTCAGCTGTCGTTTTCGTCCTGTATCCGGATTTTCCCATTCAAACGCAAATAATTTCCTACTTTGTAATGCCAATGGGATGCAGAAGAAAGCATCTTTTAAATCAATTACAGAAAAGTATCTAAATTGTTCTGCCACAGATGTTAACAACGTATAAGGATTTGCTACTACTGGATGTATATCTTTAACTATTTCGTTTACAGCTCTTAAATCTTGAACTAACCTATAATCTCCGTTAGGTTTTCTTATAGGAAATATTGGTGTATTATATTCAGATTCACATTCTTCTAACACATTGTGCATCAAAAATTTTGCAATTAATGGTGCTACCCCTTTCCTAGCTTCTAACTGTATAGGATATTGTCTAACTCTTACCGGTTGGACACCTTCTTTCAATTCTACTATGACAGGTTTTGCTGCTTTCGCTAATCCCGGTACTTGTGTCTCCCATACCCATGGTACTACAGCGTTTTCTACCTCTATTGGTATTGTTGTATTAGCTATTTCTTTTACTATAAATATTCTAGCTATTTCTTCCTCAGGTATCTGCAACTTAGCTTTTCCATTTTCAAATATTATTTTAGCATTAAATCTTGACAATAAATCTCGTCCTAACAAAGATGTAGGACAATCCGGTACATAGAGAAATTCATGATCTAATTCTTTACCCCTAAAATTTAGATGCAATGGCCGCAGAAAGGGCCGTTGCTCTGTTTTTCCTGTAGCTCCTACCACAGTTATCATCGTATCTCCTATCTTTCCTAAACAAGTATTTAAAACAGAATAAGTTGCCCCAGTATCTACCAATAATTGTTTCTCTTCCCCATCAATTTCTGTTGTCACTTTTAATCCATCACTTAGTCAGCTACTATGTTGCCCCAAATGTCCTAACATCATTGTTTCTGCCATTGGTGTTCCTCCTACTGAAGTCTGCTGGGCCAAATTCATTTTCACTGGGCACTCATTTTTCCAATGTCCCTGTTGTCTGCAAAACGCACACTGATTTATCCCTAGCTGATTTTGAGGTATTCCCCGCATGCCTCCTACCCTGTATCCTCCTCGACCTCGTCCTCTACTTCTGCCTCTTATTCCTTGATTTACTCGTTGTAACATTGCTAATAATCCTGCCTGATTTCTCTTTGTGGTTTTTTTTTTTTTTTTTCTCCCTATTATTGTACACTTTCCAGCTGATTGCTTCCAAATTACTAAATCTCCTGGGGAAAAAGGAACTTTCCCATATACTTTATCAGTCCCCGAAATTGCCTCTCGTAAAGGGGCTAATAATACTTTACTGTTTTGCTCTTGTTCCTTCCTCCCTTGTCTTGTTCTCTGTGCAATTGGGGTTCGTTGCGCTTGTCTTGGGCATGATGAATGCCCTGGCGAACCCTTCGGTGTTAACTTAATCTGGATCGCTCCAGTATTAATTGATTCTGACGGTTTTACCGCCTTAATACTATCAGTATCACTATCGTCCCCTGCATCTATATCGGACATCACAGGGGCCGTCGGTGATGCTAAAAGTGATACCTCCTCTGGCTCTCTTATTGAATTTTGTATTGCCAAACAAGTCATACGCTTCTTATTACCTACACATCCTTCACATTTTGTTTTATCTTTTTTTCGGGATGTACCAACAACATTCCACATTCTCTCTGCATATCTGGATGATTACGTATATCATAAAATAGATCAACATATGGTACTTCATCCCATTTTTCAAGTTCTTAACAATATCTCATTAATGGACCTATAACACCCGGATCTAAACTTCCGTGTTCAGGCCACCGGGGTCCATCATACTCATATTGTGGCCACCAATTCGTACAATAATCTATAAATCGACTTTTACTCATACTCTGAAAATATCCCGCACTTTTCCAATGCTTTAATAAACATCCTAACGGAGAATTATCCGGTATTACCATGGTCTTACACACTCACTCCACACACACACACACACTAAATCTACGGGGTAGAAAACGGAAAGATAGCCTCTGATGGGAAACAAAAGACCAAACCAAACTCACGAGACAGCCACGTATGTCCGTGAGTGCTGGACCTGCGGGGCTTTCGCTCCGTCTGACGGCCAGCGCCTAGGCTTCCACAGACCAGACCTCGAGCTCGTTAGCCCAACCTTGCGTGAATCGCCGTCACGTCTTATTAGGCAGGCACCCGACCAAATATTACAATAAAGCACCTTCGGGCTTACCACTTTGGGACGTCAGCAGCAGCGCAGAGCGGGCGCAGCCGATGGCTCCCCGAGAATTCCTCGGTGCCGGCACGGAGCAAAATCGGAAAGCGAACCGTCAACACTACTCCCGAAGTCCCATCTGGGTCGCCAGAAAACTGTTGCCCGTAAAGAAACACATAACTACGAAAGCAGTTATATGCGGTGCTTTATTCGGGGCCCGGGGTCTCAGGGACTCATGTCCAAAGCTGAGAATCCCAAATCCCCGTTTAACTTGGTTAATATTTATAGTGTTCGGTTACGTAACATAATCAACAGAATTGCTAAGCTACATGATTGTTTCCCATTTATAGTTTCTTCAGTTACTGTTGCCAAGATTTGCTTATCATTTACCTAGTTCATCAGATTGTGCTGTACCCAGTTCATCAGATTGTACTGTACCCACTTCATCAGATTGTACTGTACCCAACACCTGCAATTATACCTTCATCTTGTCTACCAAGTATAACCTATTCTAATCAATATAATGTAACAATTCCCCCCTTTGGAAATACTTCAAGTCTTCCAGACTGCAAGGATTTTCATCATCAGTTCCGCAGATTTCCATATTCTTTGGACCGTCTCAAACTGGTGATTGTAGCTGCAATGAATTATTTCCAATGTCTTCATATCTCGGGGGAAGTTCATGATTCTTCCTGGTAACAGCTTTTAAAATTTTCCCCAAGTGTTGCCGTTCCTTATTAACAATATTTTGAATCAAACGCAACACTCCCATAATAGCTAACATAATAATTATAATTATTATACACCATTGAATTAAAGATGCTACCCAACCAGAGATGTTCAATCCAAATGACTTTGCTAAAGCAGCAACCCAATTATGGGTACTTTCTTCTCTTTCTTCCTCAGTTGCATGTTCAATTTGCGTTAGCTGAGACAAATCACGTTCTACCGCGGCTGTAACATTCGGAATATGTACACAACAATGATCAATCTTATCTCGTAAATAACCACATACTCCATGTTCTTTTAGCAACAGCATATCTAATGCCATTCTATTTTGCAGGGTCATTTTTGTGGTTGCCTGTAATTGTAAGTTTATTTCCTTAAATCCTTCTTTAGTCACTCTTGCTAGCCTTTCCGTTTGTCCTAACAACCGGTACAACATTTCTCTATTCCGATAAGCACTAATTGGAGCAAACAATGATTCTAAAGCCCAACCTAACTTCACACCGGATGATGGTTCTTGCCAATCATCATCATCCTTTATTTCTCTCTTCATTATCCATAAATTTTCTAATCTACCCTTAAATGGCGCTTTCTTCCAAATTGGGCAGAGAGTTGGTAACCCTAAAGTTATTTCAGTCACCAACCCATCCAAGGGGAGGTGAGTCGTCCATTGTCCATCACTTGTAACCCAAACTAAATTTCCTGTGCTCCTGATCGTAGTTCTACAATCTATTCCCACTCCGAATTGTATTACAGGTTCACTCATGGAGTATTTAATTCCTCTACAGGCACAACCTGTCCTTAATGCAAGGACCACAGGTGGAAAGGTAACTTCACTTTCGGGGTGTCACAAGTGTATACTTTTGTACAGTTCTAGACTGGGTGTTTTTCAGCTAACTTTCTTTTGCATTAGATTTTCTTGTGTTTCCTGTTGTGGCGCCTGGATTATTTGTATTGGTTGCATTTCGTCTTTTTCCAAATCTTTTAACTCTCTCCTGGCTCTGTTTCTTTTCTGCATAGGTTCTGATTTTGCAGTAACCTCTAATGCCCTTTTTCCATAATCAAAACTCTCTTTAATCCAAACAATACAGGTGTAGTTTCCTACATCTGTCTTACTTACATTTCGCAATGATAAAATCATAGTACCCCTTCGTGTATCACTATCCCATCGGATTGTAAACCCAGTTGACAATTTGGACTCATTCTTCTGCCAATAGCAACTAATGTCTTGGATTGAACTTCTCATATCTCCAACAAAATCACAAGTCAAATTTACATCCATTCGTTCTTCTATATGTACAGTAGCATATGTATGTATTATTTGAGCGAAACCATTACTTAATCCTACCCAGCATAGTATTACCAAGATGTAAATCTCAGTTTTGTAGGAGTGATCATTTTTACCCCCCATTGTGATGGTACCTTCTTCACTCTGGTATAATGAATCCAATTATCAATTCCTGCTACTTTCACAGCGGTAAATGTTATCAATAGCACCAAATAAAGTCCATGCCACTGTTCCTTTAAAGGCTCCGTTTGCCAATTTCGAACATACGCTTGGTCTCCTGGTTGATTCTCCAACGGCAAAGGGCGATTCCAGATGATCGCGGCACGTAAGGCTGTGAGTAATCTGCTTAAAGAAATTATATAACTATAAACATCTTGATCTCCTTGGAGGTGTAAATCTGCACTTCCCATTCCCTTCGTTGGTGCAGTATATGGCTTACCGTACAGAATTTCATAGGGACTTACAGACAACCCTTCTCTAGGTTTTATACGAATTCTCAATAAAGCAAGGGGCAATGCCTGTGGCCATTGGATTTGAGCTTCCTGGCATATCTTTTTAATTTGTCCTTTTAATGTTTGATTCATCCTTTCTACCTTTCCACTAGATTGTGGCCTCCACGGTGTATGTAAATCCCAGCTAATTCCAAGCATTTCACTAATTTCCTGTACTATTTTAGCTATAAAGTGTGGGCCTCGATCTGAAGAAATTCCTAAAGGTACCCCAAATCTAGGTATGATCTCTTTTAACAAAGTTTTTACTACTTCTCTAGCTTGATTCGTTCTACAGGGAAATGCTTCTAGCCACCCTGAAAAGGTACATACGTATACCAATAAATACTTAAACCCTTTTGATTTAGGTAATTCTGCAAAATCCACTTGCCAATAGTCACCTGGTTCTATTCCCACTTTCAAAGTTCCCATTGGAATTTGTTTTCGTATTACCGGATTATTCTTTAAACATACTGGACACTTCGCATTCACCCCTTTTGCTATTGTTAACATTTGTGCAGATATAATGCTCCGCTTTAAAAACTGCACCAATGCTTCTGCTCCCCAATGGCATTTATTATGTTCAGTTTGTATTATTCGTTTCATAATTGTAGCAGGCACTACTACTTGTCCATTACCTGTTACATACCATCCATGTGAATTCTTCTGTGCCTTTAACAAATCGGCTAATTTTTCATCTTCTTGGGTATAAAAGGGATTTACAGAGAGATGAGCAGTAATCGGGCTTACCTTAGTAGGTATTAGAGCTAATTCAGTCCATACTTGCCGTGCAGCAATTTTGGCTGCCTGGTCTGCCTTCATGTTTCCTTGTGCCACATCGCTGTCATCCCTCTGATGTCCTCGACAATGCATTACAGCCACTTGCTGAGGTAGTACCACAGCCTCTAATAACTGTAAGATCTCGGTTCGATATTTAATACTACTACCTTGAGCCGTCAACAATCCTCTTTCCTTCCATAAAGCTCCATGTATATGTATTATTCCAAAAGCGTATTTAGAATCTGTCCAAATATTCACTCTCTTATCCGTACTCGGTATTAAAGCCCGAATTAGAGCGACCAGTTCTGCCTTTTGCGCTGACGTTCCTGGCATTAATGCCTTTGCTTCAATTACTTCAAGCTTAGTAACCACAGCATATCCAGAATATCGCGTTCCATTCTCAACAAAGCTGCTACCGTCTGTAAATAATGTCCAGTCAGGATTTACAAGGGGAATATCTTTCAGATCTACCCTACTGGCGTAAGTTTGTTCGATCACCTCAATACAATCATGTTCCAGCTCGCCTTCCTCTATTTTGCTACCTAAAAATTCAGCGGGATTCAAACATGTTGTTATCTTTAAAAATATATCATCCTGTTCTCTCAATATTGCTTGATATTTCAACATTCTACTGGATGACAACCAATGACCCCCCTTTTGTTCCAAAACTGCAATCACCATGTGGGGCACAAATACTTCCATTTTTGTTCCCAATGTCAATTTTCTAGCTTCTTGGACTAACATTACAGTAGCAGCCACTGCTCGGAGGCAAGAAGGCCATCCGGCACTTACCATATCCAACTGCTTGGAAAAATAGCCCACCGGTCTCTTCCATGATCCAATTCGTTGAGTTAAAACTCCAAGCGCTAGTCGTTGCCGCTCATGTACAAAGAGTTGAAATGTTTTTGTCAAATCAGGCAATCCTAATGCTGGGGCTTCTTGCAGAGCCTGTTTTAAGTCTTGAAAAGCCCTTTTACACTCTAAACTCCAAACTAATTGTGGCTCTTTTAAAGCTGCATACAGTGGTTTGGCTAACAGTCCGTAATTCAAAATCCAGAGTCTGCACCACCCTGTCATTCCTAGAAAAGTTCGTAACTCGTGCAAATTTCTAGGTTCAGGGATGGCACAAATCGCTTGTATTCTATTCACCCCCAACCGTCTTTGTCCTTGGGAAATTTCACATCCCAGATATATCACTTTTTCCCGGGCAATTTGGGCTTTTTCCTTAGAAACTCGATAACCGCTCTGTCCCAGTAAATTTAATAACGCAACTGTAACAGTAATGCAGTTTTCATACCTTTCTGTCGCCACGAAAATGTCATCCACATATTGCAACAATAAGTATGCTTTTGATGGTAATTGAAAATATCCTTGCTCCTTCCAATCCTCCAGTTCTCGTGCCAGCTGATTCCCAAATATTGTAGGACTGTTTTTGAAGCCTTGTGGTAACCTGGTCCAGGTCAGCTGTCGTTTTCGTCCTGTATCCGGATTTTCCCATTCAAACGCAAATAATTTCCTACTTTGTAATGCCAATGGGATGCAGAAGAAAGCATCTTTTAAATCAATTACAGAAAAGTATCTAAATTGTTCTGCCACAGATGTTAACA
Organism: Apteryx mantelli; assembly: GCF_036417845.1. Taxonomy (NCBI): domain Eukaryota; kingdom Metazoa; phylum Chordata; class Aves; order Apterygiformes; family Apterygidae; genus Apteryx; species Apteryx mantelli. The sequence goes on from NW_027118469.1 coordinate 237,423, forward strand.
ATGTATAAGGATTTGCTACTACTGGATGTATATCTTTAACTATTTCGTTTACAGCTCTTAAATCTTGAACTAACCTATAATCTCCGTTAGGTTTTCTTATAGGAAATATTGGTGTATTATATTCAGATTCACATTCTTCTAACACATTGTGCATCAAAAATTTTGCAATTAATGGTGCTACCCCTTTCCTAGCTTCTAACTGTATAGGATATTGTCTAACTCTTACCGGTTGGACACCTTCTTTCAATTCTACTATGACAGGTTTTGCTGCTTTCGCTAATCCCGGTACTTGTGTCTCCCATACCCATGGTACTACAGCGTTTTCTACCTCTATTGGTATTGTTGTATTAGCTATTTCTTTTACTATAAATATTCTAGCTATTTCTTCCTCAGGTATCTGCAACTTAGCTTTTCCATTTTCAAATATTATTTTAGCATTAAATCTTGACAATAAATCTCGTCCTAACAAAGATGTAGGACAATCCGGTACATAGAGAAATTCATGATCTAATTCTTTACCCCTAAAATTTAGATGCAATGGCCGCAGAAAGGGCCGTTGCTCTGTTTTTCCTGTAGCTCCTACCACAGTTATCATCGTATCTCCTATCTTTCCTAAACAAGTATTTAAAACAGAATAAGTTGCCCCAGTATCTACCAATAATTGTTTCTCTTCCCCATCAATTTCTGTTGTCACTTTTAATCCATCACTTAGTCAGCTACTATGTTGCCCCAAATGTCCTAACATCATTGTTTCTGCCATTGGTGTTCCTCCTACTGAAGTCTGCTGGGCCAAATTCATTTTCACTGGGCACTCATTTTTCCAATGTCCCTGTTGTCTGCAAAACGCACACTGATTTATCCCTAGCTGATTTTGAGGTATTCCCCGCATGCCTCCTACCCTGTATCCTCCTCGACCTCGTCCTCTACTTCTGCCTCTTATTCCTTGATTTACTCGTTGTAACATTGCTAATAATCCTGCCTGATTTCTCTTTGTGGTTTGTTGTTTTTTTTTTTTTTTCCCTATTATTGTACACTTTCCAGCTGATTGCTTCCAAATTACTAAATCTCCTGGGGAAAAAGGAACTTTCCCATATACTTTATCAGTCCCCGAAATTGCCTCTCGTAAAGGGGCTAATAATACTTTACTGCTTTGCTCTTGTTCCTTCCTCCCTTGTCTTGTTCTCTGTGCAATTGGGGTTCGTTGCCCTTGTCTTGGGCATGATGAATGCCCTGGCGAACCCTTCGGTGTTAACTTAATCTGGATCGCTCCAGTATTAATTGATTCTGACGGTTTTACCGCCTTAATACTATCAGTATCACTATCGTCCCCTGCATCTATATCGGACATCACAGGGGCCGTCGGTGATGCTAAAAGTGATACCTCCTCTGGCTCTCTTATTGAATTTTGTATTGCCAAACAAGTCATACACTTCTTATTACCTACACATCCTTCACATTTTGTTTTATCTTTTTTTCGGGATGTACCAACAACATTCCACATTCTCTCTGCATATCTGGATGATTACGTATATCATAAAATAGATCAACATATGGTACTTCATCCCATTTTTCAAGTTCTTAACAATATCTCATTAATGGACCTATAACACCCGGATCTAAACTTCCGTGTTCAGGCCACCGGGGTCCATCATACTCATATTGTGGCCACCAATTCGTACAATAACCTATAAATCGACTTTTACTCATACTCTGAAAATATCCCGCACTTTTCCAATGCTTTAATAAACATCCTAACGGAGAATTATCCGGTATTACCATGGTCTTACACACTCACTCCACACACACACACACTAAATCTACGGGGTAGAAAACGGAAAGATAGCCTCTGATGGGAAACAAAAGACCAAACCAAACTCACGAGACAGCCACGTATGTCCGTGAGTGCTGGACCTGCGGGGCTTTCGCTCCGTCTGACGGCCAGCGCCTAGGCTTCCACAGACCAGACCTCGAGCTCGTTAGCCCAACCTTGCGTGAATCGCCGTCACGTCTTATTAGGCAGGCACCCGACCAAATATTACAATAAAGCACCTTCGGGCTTACCACTTTGGGACGTCAGGAGCAGCGCAGAGCGGGCGCAGCCGATGGCTCCCCGAGAATTCCTCGGTGCCGGCACGGAGCAAAATCGGAAAGCGAACCGTCAACACTACTCCCGAAGTCCCATCTGGGTCGCCAGAAAACTGTTGCCCGTAAAGAAACACATAACTACGAAAGCAGTTATATGCGGTGCTTTATTCGGGGCCCGGGGTCTCAGGGACTCATGTCCAAAGCTGAGAATCCCAAATCCCCGTTTAACTTGGTTAATATTTATAGTGTTCGGTTACGTAACATAATCAACAGAATTGCTAAGCTACATGATTGTTTCCCATTTATAGTTTCTTCAGTTACTGTTGCCAAGATTTGCTTATCATTTACCTAGTTCATCAGATTGTGCTGTACCTAGTTCATCAGATTGTACTGTACCCAGTTCATCAGATTGTACTGTACCCAACACCTGCAATTATACCTTCATCTTGTCTACCAAGTATAACCTATTCTAATCAATATAATGTAACAATTCCCCCCTTTGAAAATACTTCAAGTCTTCCAGACTGCAAGGATTTTCATCATCAGTTCCGCAGATTTCCATATTCTTTGGACCGTCTCAAACTGGTGATTGTAGCTGCAATGAATTATTTCCAATGTCTTCATATCTCGGGGGAAGTTCATGATTCTTCCTGGTAAGAGCTTTTAAAATTTTCCCCAAGTGTTGCCGTTCCTTATTAACAATATTTTGAATCAAACGCAACACTCCCATAATAGCTAACATAATAATTATAATTATTATACACCATTGAATTAAAGATGCTACCCAACCAGAGATGTTCAATCCAAATGACTTTGCTAAAGCAGCAACCCAATTATGGGCACTTTCTTCTCTTTCTTCCTCAGTTGCATGTTCAATTTGCGTTAGCTGAGACAAATCACGTTCTACCGCGGCTGTAACATTCGGAATATGTACACAACAATGATCAATCTTATCTCGTAAATAACCACATACTCCATGTTCTTTTAGCAACAGCATATCTAATGCCATTCTATTTTGCAGGGTCATTTTTGTGGTTGCCTGTAATTGTAAGTTTATTTCCTTAAATCCTTCTTTAGTCACTCTTGCTAGCCTTTCCGTTTGTCCTAACAACCGGTACAACATTTCTCTATTCCGATAAGTACTAATTGGAGCAAACAATGATTCTAAAGCCCAACCTAACTTCACACCGGATGATGGTTCTTGCCAATCATCATCATCCTTTATTTCTCTCTTCATTATCCATAAATTTTCTAATCTACCCTTAAATGGCGCTTTCTTCCAAATTGGGCAGAGAGTTGGTAACCCTAAAGTTATTTCAGTCACCAACCCATCCAAGGGGAGGTGAGTCGTCCATTGTCCATCACTGGTAACCCAAACTAAATTTCCTGTGCTCCCGATCGTAGTTCTACAATCTATTCTCACTCCGAATTGTATTACAGGTTCACTCATTGAGTATTTAATTCCTCTACAGGCACAACCTGTCCTTAATGCAAGGACCACAGGTGGAAAGGTAACTTCACTTTCGGGGTGTCACAAGTGTATACTTTTGTACAGTTCTAGACTGGGTGTTTTTCAGCTAACTTTCTTTTGCATTGGATTTTCTTGTGTTTCCTGTTGTGGCGCCTGGATTATTTGTATTGGTTGCATTTCGTCTTTTTCCAAATCTTTTAACTCTCTCCTGGCTCTGTTTCTTTTCTGCATAGGTTCTGATTTTGCAGTAACCTCTAATGCCCTTTTTCCATAATCAAAACTCTCTTTAATCCAAACAATACAGGTGTAGTTTCCTACATCTGTCTTACTTACATTTCGCAATGATAAAATCATAGTACCCCTTCGTGTATCACTATCCCATCGGATTGTAAACCCAGTTGACAATTTGGACTCATTCTTCTGCCAATAGCAACTAATGTCTTGGATTGAACTTCTCATATCTCCAACAAAATCACAAGTCAAATTTACATCCATTCGTTCTTCTATATGTACAGTAGCATATGTATGTATTATTTGAGCGAAACCATTACTTAATCCTACCCAGCATAGTATTACCAAGATGTAAATCTCAGTTTTGTAGGAGTGATCATTTTTACCCCCCATTGTGATGGTACCTTCTTCACTCTGGTATAATGAATCCAATTATCAATTCCTGCTACTTTCACAGCGGTAAATGTTATCAATAGCACCAAATAAAGTCCATGCCACTGTTCCTTTAAAGGCTCCATTTGCCAATTTCGAACATACGCTTGGTCTCCTGGTTGATTCTCCAACGGCAAAGGGCGATTCCAGATGATCGCGGCACGTAAGGCTGTGAGTAATCTGCTTAAAGAAATTATATAACTATAAACATCTTGATCTCCTTGGAGGTGTAAATCTGCACTTCCCATTCCCTTCGTTGGTGCAGTATATGGCTTACCGTACAGAATTTCATAGGGACTTACAGACAACCCTTCTCTAGGTTTTATACGAATTCTCAATAAAGCAAGGGGCAATGCCTGTGGCCATTGGATTTGAGCTTCCTGGCATATCTTTTTAATTTGTCCTTTTAATGTTTGATTCATCCTTTCTACCTTTCCACTAGATTGTGGCCTCCACGGTGTATGTAAATCCCAGCTAATTCCAAGCATTTCACTAATTTCCTGTACTATTTTAGCTATAAAGTGTGGGCCTCGATCTGAAGAAATTCCTAAAGGTACCCCAAATCTAGGTATGATCTCTTTTAACAAAGTTTTTACTACTTCTCTAGCTTGATTCGTTCTACAGGGAAATGCTTCTAGCCACCCTGAAAAGGTACATACGTATACCAATAAATACTTAAACCCTTTTGATTTAGGTAATTCTGCAAAATCCACTTGCCAATAGTCACCTGGTTCTATTCCCACTTTCAAAGTTCCCATTGGAATTTGTTTTCGTATTACCGGATTATTCTTTAAACATACTGGACACTTCGCATTCACCCCTTTTGCTATTGTTAACATTTGTGCAGATATAATGCTCCGCTTTAAAAACTGCACCAATGCTTCTGCTCCCCAATGGCATTTATTATGTTCAGTTTGTATTATTCGTTTCATAATTGTAGCAGGCACTACTACTTGTCCATTACCTGTTACATACCATCCATGTGAATTCTTCTGTGCCTTTACCAAATCGGCTAATTTTTCATCTTCTCGGGTATAAAAGGGATTTACAGAGAGATGAGCAGTAATCGGGCTTACCTTAGTAGGTATTAGAGCTAATTCAGTCCATACTTGCCGTGCAGCAATTTTGGCTGCCTGGTCTGCCTTCATGTTTCCTTGTGCCACATCGCTGTCATCCCTCTGATGTCCTCGACAATGCATTACAGCCACTTGCTGAGGTAGTACCACAGCCTCTAATAACTGTAAGATCTCGGTTCGATATTTAATACTACTACCTTGAGCCGTCAACAATCCTCTTTCCTTCCATAAAGCTCCATGTATATGTATTATTCCAAAAGCGTATTTAGAATCTGTCCAAATATTCACTCTCTTATCCGTACTCGGTATTAAAGCCCGAATTAGAGCGACCAGTTCTGCCTTTTGCGCTGACGTTCCTGGCATTAATGCCTTTGCTTCAATTACTTCAAGCTTAGTAACCACAGCATATCCAGAATATCGCGTTCCATTCTCAACAAAGCTGCTACCGTCTGTAAATAATGTCCAGTCAGGATTTACAAGGGGAATATCTTTCAGATCTACCCTACTGGCGTAAGTTTGTTCGATCACCTCAATACAATCATGTTCCAGCTCGCCTTCCTCTATTTTGCTACCTAAAAATTCAGCGGGATTCAAACATGTTGTTATCTTTAAAAATATATCATCCTGTTCTCTCAATATTGCTTGATATTTCAACATTCTACTGGATGACAACCAATGACCCCCCTTTTGTTCCAAAACTGCAATCACCATGTGGGGCACAAATACTTCCATTTTTGTTCCCAATGTCAATTTTCTAGCTTCTTGGACTAACGTTACAGTAGCAGCCACTGCTCGGAGGCAAGAAGGCCATCCGGCACTTACCATATCCAACTGCTTGGAAAAATAGCCCACCGGTCTCTTCCATGATCCAATTCGTTGAGTTAAAACTCCAAGCGCTAGTCGTTGCCGCTCATGTACAAAGAGTTGAAATGTTTTTGTCAAATCAGGCAATCCTAATGCTGGGGCTTCTTGCAGAGCCTGTTTTAAGTCTTGAAAAGCCCTTTTACACTCTAAACTCCAAACTAATTGTGGCTCTTTTAAAGCTGCATACAGTGGTTTGGCTAACAGTCCATAATTCAAAATCCAGAGTCTGCACCACCCTGTCATTCCTAGAAAAGTTCGTAACTCGTGCAAATTTCTAGGTTCAGGGATGGCACAAATCGCTTGTATTCTATTCACCCCCAACCGTCTTTGTCCTTGGGAAATTTCACATCCCAGATATATCACTTTTTCCCGGGCAATTTGGGCTTTTTCCTTAGAAACTCGATAACCGCTCTGTCCCAGTAAATTTAATCACGCAACTGTAACAGTAATGCAGTTTTCATACCTTTCTGTCGCCACGAAAATGTCATCCACATATTGCAACAATAAGTATGCTTTTGATGGTAATTGAAAATATCCTTGCTCCTTCCAATCCTCCAGTTCTCGTGCCAGCTGATTCCCAAATATTGTAGGACTGTTTTTGAAGCCTTGTGGTAACCTGGTCCAGGTCAGCTGTCGTTTTCGTCCTGTATCCGGATTTTCCCATTCAAACGCAAATAATTTCCTACTTTGTAATGCCAATGGGATGCAGAAGAAAGCATCTTTTAAATCAATTACAGAAAAGTATCTAAATTGTTCTGCCACAGATGTTAACAATGTATAAGGATTTGCTACTACTGGATGTATATCTTTAACTATTTCGTTTACAGCTCTTAAATCTTGAACTAACCTATAATCTCCGTTAGGTTTTCTTATAGGAAATATTGGTGTATTATATTCAGATTCACATTCTTCTAACACATTGTGCATCAAAAATTTTGCAATTAATGGTGCTACCCCTTTCCTAGCTTCTAACTGTATAGGATATTGTCTAACTCTTACCGGTTGGACACCTTCTTTCAATTCTACTATGACAGGTTTTGCTGCTTTCGCTAATCCCGGTACTTGTGTCTCCCATACCCATGGTACTACAGCGTTTTCTACCTCTATTGGTATTGTTGTATTAGCTATTTCTTTTACTATAAATGTTCTAGCTATTTCTTCCTCAGGTATCTGCAACTTAGCTTTTCCATTTTCAAATATTATTTTAGCATTAAATCTTGACAATAAATCTCGTCCTAACAAAGATGTAGGACAATCCGGTACATAGAGAAATTCATGATCTAATTCTTTACCCCTAAAATTTAGATGCAATGGCCGCAGAAAGGGCCGTTGCTCTGTTTTTCCTGTAGCTCCTACCACAGTTATCATCGTATCTCCTATCTTTCCTAAACAAGTATTTAAAACAGAATAAGTTGCCCCAGTATCTACCAATAATTGTTTCTCTTCCCCATCAATTTCTGTTGTCACTTTTAATCCATCACTTAGTCAGCTACTATGTTGCCCCAAATGTCCTAACATCATTGTTTCTGCCATTGGTGTTCCTCCTACTGAAGTCTGCTGGGCCAAATTCATTTTCACTGGGCACTCATTTTTCCAATGTCCCTGTTGTCTGCAAAACGCACACTGATTTATCCCTAGCTGATTTTGAGGTATTCCCCGCATGCCTCCTACCCTGTATCCTCCTCGACCTCGTCCTCTACTTCTGCCTCTTATTCCTTGATTTACTCGTTGTAACATTGCTAATAATCCTGCCTGATTTCTCTTTGTGGTTTGTTGTTTTTTTTTTTTTTTTCCCTATTATTGTACACTTTCCAGCTGATTGCTTCCAAATTACTAAATCTCCTGGGGAAAAAGGAACTTTCCCATATACTTTATCAGTCCCCGAAATTGCCTCTCGTAAAGGGGCTAATAATACTTTACTGCTTTGCTCTTGTTCCTTCCTCCCTTGTCTTGTTCTCTGTGCAATTGGGGTTCGTTGCGCTTGTCTTGGGCATGATGAATGCCCTGGCGAACCCTTCGGTGTTAACTTAATCTGGATCGCTCCAGTATTAATTGATTCTGACGGTTTTACCGCCTTAATACTATCAGTATCACTATCGTCCCCTGCATCTATATCGGACATCACAGGGGCCGTCGGTGATGCTAAAAGTGATACCTCCTCTGGCTCTCTTATTGAATTTTGTATTGCCAAACAAGTCATACGCTTCTTATTACCTACACATCCTTCACATTTTGTTTTATCTTTTTTTCGGGATGTACCAACAACATTCCACATTCTCTCTGCATATCTGGATGATTACGTATATCATAAAATAGATCAACATATGGTACTTCATCCCATTTTTCAAGTTCTTAACAATATCTCATTAATGGACCTATAACACCCGGATCTAAACTTCCGTGTTCAGGCCACCGGGGTCCATCATACTCATATTGTGGCCACCAATTCGTACAATAACCTATAAATCGACTTTTACTCATACTCTGAAAATATCCCGCACTTTTCCAATGCTTTAATAAACATCCTAACGGAGAATTATCCGGTATTACCATGGTCTTACACACTCACTCCACACACACACACACACTAAATCTACGGGGTAGAAAACGGAAAGATAGCCTCTGATGGGAAACAAAAGACCAAACCAAACTCACGAGACAGCCACGTATGTCCGTGAGTGCTGGACCTGCGGGGCTTTCGCTCCGTCTGACGGCCAGCGCCTAGGCTTCCACAGACCAGACCTCGAGCTCGTTAGCCCAACCTTGCGTGAATCGCCGTCACGTCTTATTAGGCAGGCACCCGACCAAATATTACAATAAAGCACCTTCGGGCTTACCACTTTGGGACGTCAGGAGCAGCGCAGAGCGGGCGCAGCCGATGGCTCCCCGAGAATTCCTCGGTGCCGGCACGGAGCAAAATCGGAAAGCGAACCGTCAACACTACTCCCGAAGTCCCATCTGGGTCGCCAGAAAACTGTTGCCCGTAAAGAAACACATAACTACGAAAGCAGTTATATGCGGTGCTTTATTCGGGGCCCGGGGTCTCAGGGACTCATGTCCAAAGCTGAGAATCCCAAATCCCCGTTTAACTTGGTTAATATTTATAGTGTTCGGTTACGTAACATAATCAACAGAATTGCTAAGCTACATGATTGTTTCCCATTTATAGTTTCTTCAGTTACTGTTGCCAAGATTTGCTTATCATTTACCTAGTTCATCAGATTGTACTGTACCCAGTTCATCAGATTGTACTGTACCCAACACCTGCAATTATACCTTCATCTTGTCTACCAAGTATAACCTATTCTAATCAATATAATGTAACAATTCCCCCCTTTGAAAATACTTCAAGTCTTCCAGACTGCAAGGATTTTCATCATCAGTTCCGCAGATTTCCATATTCTTTGGACCGTCTCAAACTGGTGATTGTAGCTGCAATGAATTATTTCCAATGTCTTCATATCTCGGGGGAAGTTCATGATTCTTCCTGGTAAGAGCTTTTAAAATTTTCCCCAAGTGTTGCCGTTCCTTATTAACAATATTTTGAATCAAACGCAACACTCCCATAATAGCTAACATTATAATTATAATTATTATACACCATTGAATTAAAGATGCTACCCAACCAGAGATGTTCAATCCAAATGACTTTGCTAAAGCAGCAACCCAATTATGGGCACTTTCTTCTCTTTCTTCCTCAGTTGCATGTTCAATTTGCGTTAGCTGAGACAAATCACGTTCTACCGCGGCTGTAACATTCGGAATATGTACACAACAATGATCAATCTTATCTCGTAAATAACCACATACTCCATGTTCTTTTAGCAACAGCATATCTAATGCCATTCTATTTTGCAGGGTCATTTTTGTGGTTGCCTGTAATTGTAAGTTTATTTCCTTAAATCCTTCTTTAGTCACTCTTGCTAGCCTTTCCGTTTGTCCTAACAACCGGTACAACATTTCTCTATTCCGATAAGTACTAATTGGAGCAAACAATGATTCTAAAGCCCAACCTAACTTCACACCGGATGATGGTTCTTGCCAATCATCATCATCCTTTATTTCTCTCTTCATTATCCATAAATTTTCTAATCTACCCTTAAATGGCGCTTTCTTCCAAATTGGGCAGAGAGTTGGTAACCCTAAAGTTATTTCAGTCACCAACCCATCCAAGGGGAGGTGAGTCGTCCATTGTCCATCACTGGTAACCCAAACTAAATTTCCTGTGCTCCCGATCGTAGTTCTACAATCTATTCTCACTCCGAATTGTATTACAGGTTCACTCATTGAGTATTTAATTCCTCTACAGGCACAACCTGTCCTTAATGCAAGGACCACAGGTGGAAAGGTAACTTCACTTTCGGGGTGTCACAAGTGTATACTTTTGTACAGTTCTAGACTGGGTGTTTTTCAGCTAACTTTCTTTTGCATTGGATTTTCTTGTGTTTCCTGTTGTGGCGCCTGGATTATTTGTATTGGTTGCATTTCGTCTTTTTCCAAATCTTTTAACTCTCTCCTGGCTCTGTTTCTTTTCTGCATAGGTTCTGATTTTGCAGTAACCTCTAATGCCCTTTTTCCATAATCAAAACTCTCTTTAATCCAAACAATACAGGTGTAGTTTCCTACATCTGTCTTACTTACATTTCGCAATGATAAAATCATAGTACCCCTTCGTGTATCACTATCCCATCGGATTGTAAACCCAGTTGACAATTTGGACTCATTCTTCTGCCAATAGCAACTAATGTCTTGGATTGAACTTCTCATATCTCCAACAAAATCACAAGTCAAATTTACATCCATTCGTTCTTCTATATGTACAGTAGCATACGTATGTATTATTTGAGCGAAACCATTACTTAATCCTACCCAGCATAGTATTACCAAGATGTAAATCTCAGTTTTGTAGGAGTGATCATTTTTACCCCCCATTGTGATGGTACCTTCTTCACTCTGGTATAATGAATCCAATTATCAATTCCTGCTACTTTCACAGCGGTAAATGTTATCAATAGCACCAAATAAAGTCCATGCCACTGTTCCTTTAAAGGCTCCGTTTGCCAATTTCGAACATACGCTTGGTCTCCTGGTTGATTCTCCAACGGCAAAGGGCGATTCCAGATGATCGTGGCACGTAAGGCTGTGAGTAATCTGCTTAAAGAAATTATATAACTATAAACATCTTGATCTCCTTGGAGGTGTAAATCTGCACTTCCCATTCCCTTCGTTGGTGCAGTATATGGCTTACCGTACAGAATTTCATAGGGACTTACAGACAACCCTTCTCTAGGTTTTATACGAATTCTCAATAAAGCAAGGGGCAATGCCTGTGGCCATTGGATTTGAGCTTCCTGGCATATCTTTTTAATTTGTCCTTTTAATGTTTGATTCTTCCTTTCTACCTTTCCACTAGATTGTGGCCTCCACGGTGTATGTAAATCCCAGCTAATTCCAAGCATTTCACTGATTTCCTGTACTATTTTAGCTATAAAGTGTGGGCCTCGATCTGAAGAAATTCCTAAAGGTACCCCAAATCTAGGTATGATCTCTTTTAACAAAGTTTTTACTACTTCTCTAGCTTGATTCGTTCTACAGGGAAATGCTTCTAGCCACCCTGAAAAGGTACATACGTATACCAATAAATACTTAAACCCTTTTGATTTAGGTAATTCTGCAAAATCCACTTGCCAATAGTCACCTGGTTCTATTCCCACTTTCAAAGTTCCCATTGGAATTTGTTTTCGTATTACCGGATTATTCTTTAAACATACTGGACACTTCGCATTCACCCCTTTTGCTATTGTTAACATTTGTGCAGATATAATGCTCCGCTTTAAAAACTGCACCAATGCTTCTGCTCCCCAATGGCATTTATTATGTTCAGTTTGTATTATTCGTTTCATAATTGTAGCAGGCACTACTACTTGTCCATTACCTGTTACATACCATCCATGTGAATTCTTCTGTGCCTTTACCAAATCGGCTAATTTTTCATCTTCTTGGGTATAAAAGGGATTTACAGAGAGATGAGCAGTAATCGGGCTTACCTTAGTAGGTATTAGAGCTAATTCAGTCCATACTTGCCGTGCAGCAATTTTGGCTGCCTGGTCTGCCTTCATGTTTCCTTGTGCCACATCGCTGTCATCCCTCTGATGTCCTCGACAATGCATTACAGCCACTTGCTGAGGTAGTACCACAGCCTCTAATAACTGTAAGATCTCGGTTCGATATTTAATAATACTACCTTGAGCCGTCAACAATCCTCTTTCCTTCCATAAAGCTCCATGTATATGTATTATTCCAAAAGCGTATTTAGAATCTGCCCAAATATTCACTCTCTTATCCGTACTCGGTATTAAAGCCCGAATTAGAGCGACCAGTTCTGCCTTTTGCGCTGACGTTCCTGGCATTAATGCCTTTGCTTCAATTACTTCAAGCTTAGTAACCACAGCGTATCCAGAATATCGCGTTCCATTCTCAACAAAGCTGCTACCGTCTGTAAATAATGTCCAGTCAGGATTTACAAGGGGAATATCTTTCAGATCTACCCTACTGGCGTAAGTTTGTTCGATCACCTCAATACAATCATGTTCCAGCTCGCCTTCCTCTATTTTGCTACCTAAAAATTCAGCGGGATTCAAACATGTTGTTATCTTTAAAAATATATCATCCTGTTCTCTCAATATTGCTTGATATTTCAACATTCTACTGGATGACAACCAATGACCCCCCTTTTGTTCCAAAACTGCAATCACCACGTGGGGCACAAATACTTCCATTTTTGTTCCCAATGTCAATTTTCTAGCTTCTTGGACTAACGTTACAGTAGCAGCCACTGCTCGGAGGCAAGAAGGCCATCCGGCACTTACCATATCCAACTGCTTGGAAAAATAGCCCACCGGTCTCTTCCATGATCCAATTCGTTGAGTTAAAACTCCAAGCGCTAGTCGTTGCCGCTCATGTACAAAGAGTTGAAATGTTTTTGTCAAATCAGGCAATCCTAATGCTGGGGCTTCTTGCAGAGCCTGTTTTAAGTCTTGAAAAGCCCTTTTACACTCTAAACTCCAAACTAATTGTGGCTCTTTTAAAGCTGCATACAGTGGTTTGGCTAACAGTCCATAATTCAAAATCCAGAGTCTGCACCACCCTGTCATTCCTAGAAAAGTTCGTAACTCGTGCAAATTTCTAGGTTCAGGGATGGCACAAATCGCTTGTATTCTATTCACCCCCAACCGTCTTTGTCCTTGGGAAATTTCACATCCCAGATATATCACTTTTTCCCGGGCAATTTGGGCTTTTTCCTTAGAAACTCGATAACCGCTCTGTCCCAGTAAATTTAATCACGCAACTGTAACAGTAATGCAGTTTTCATACCTTTCTGTCGCCACGAAAATGTCATCCACATATTGCAACAATAAGTATGCTTTTGATGGTAATTGAAAATATCCTTGCTCCTTCCAATCCTCCAGTTCTCGTGCCAGCTGATTCCCAAATATTGTAGGACTGTTTTTGAAGCCTTGTGGTAACCTGGTCCAGGTCAGCTGTCGTTTTCGTCCTGTATCCGGATTTTCCCATTCAAACGCAAATAATTTCCTACTTTGTAATGCCAATGGGATGCAGAAGAAAGCATCTTTTAAATCAATTACAGAAAAGTATCTAAATTGTTCTGCCACAGATGTTAACAACGTATAAGGATTTGCTACTACTGGATGTATATCTTTAACTATTTCGTTTACAGCTCTTAAATCTTGAACTAACCTATAATCTCCGTTAGGTTTTCTTATAGGAAATATTGGTGTATTATATTCAGATTCACATTCTTCTAACACATTGTGCATCAAAAATTTTGCAATTAATGGTGCTACCCCTTTCCTAGCTTCTAACTGTATAGGATATTGTCTAACTCTTACCGGTTGGACACCTTCTTTCAATTCTACTATGACAGGTTTTGCTGCTTTCGCTAATCCCGGTACTTGTGTCTCCCATACCCATGGTACTACAGCGTTTTCTACCTCTATTGGTATTGTTGTATTAGCTATTTCTTTTACTATAAATATTCTAGCTATTTCTTCCTCAGGTATCTGCAACTTAGCTTTTCCATTTTCAAATATTATTTTAGCATTAAATCTTGACAATAAATCTCGTCCTAACAAAGATGTAGGACAATCCGGTACACAGAGAAATTCATGATCTAATTCTTTACCCCTAAAATTTAGATGCAATGGCCGCAGAAAGGGCCGTTGCTCTGTTTTTCCTGTAGCTCCTACCACAGTTATCATCGTATCTCCTATCTTTCCTAAACAAGTATTTAAAACAGAATAAGTTGCCCCAGTATCTACCAATAATTGTTTCTCTTCCCCATCAATTTCTGTTGTCACTTTTAATCCATCACTTAGTCAGCTACTATGTTGCCCCAAATGTCCTAACATCATTGTTTCTGCCATTGGTGTTCCTCCTACTGAAGTCTGCTGGGCCAAATTCATTTTCACTGGGCACTCATTTTTCCAATGTCCCTGTTGTCTGCAAAACGCACACTGATTTATCCCTAGCTGATTTTGAGGTATTCCCCGCATGCCTCCTACCCTGTATCCTCCTCGACCTCGTCCTCTACTTCTGCCTCTTATTCCTTGATTTACTCGTTGTAACATTGCTAATAATCCTGCCTGATTTCTCTTTGTGGTTTGTTGTTTTTTTGTTTTTTTTCCCTATTATTGTACACTTTCCAGCTGATTGCTTCCAAATTACTAAATCTCCTGGGGAAAAAGGAACTTTCCCATATACTTTATCAGTCCCCGAAATTGCCTCTCGTAAAGGGGCTAATAATACTTTACTGTTTTGCTCTTGTTCCTTCCTCCCTTGTCTTGTTCTCTGTGCAATTGGGGTTCGTTGCGCTTGTCTTGGGCATGATGAATGCCCTGGCGAACCCTTCGGTGTTAACTTAATCTGGATCGCTCCAGTATTAATTGATTCTGACGGTTTTACCGCCTTAATACTATCAGTATCACTATCGTCCCCTGCATCTATATCGGACATCACAGGGGCCGTCGGTGATGCTAAAAGTGATACATCCTCTGGCTCTCTTATTGAATTTTGTATTGCCAAACAAGTCATACGCTTCTTATTACCTACACATCCTTCACATTTTGTTTTATCTTTTTTTCGGGATGTACCAACAACATTCCACATTCTCTCTGCATATCTGGATGATTACGTATATCATAAAATAGATCAACATATGGTACTTCATCCCATTTTTCAAGTTCTTAACAATATCTCATTAATGGACCTATAACACCCGGATCTAAACTTCCGTGTTCAGGCCACCGGGGTCCATCATACTCATATTGTGGCCACCAATTCGTACAATAATCTATAAATCGACTTTTACTCATACTCTGAAAATATCCCGCACTTTTCCAATGCTTTAATAAACATCCTAACGGAGAATTATCCGGTATTACCATGGTCTTACACACTCACTCCACACACACACACACACACTAAATCTACGGGGTAGAAAACGGAAAGATAGCCTCTGATGGGAAACAAAAGACCAAACCAAACTCACGAGACAGCCACGTATGTCCGTGAGTGCTGGACCTGCGGGGCTTTCGCTCCGTCTGACGGCCAGCGCCTAGGCTTCCACAGACCAGACCTCGAGCTCGTTAGCCCAACCTTGCGTGAATCGCCGTCACGTCTTATTAGGCAGGCACCCGACCAAATATTACAATAAAGCACCTTCGGGCTTACCACTTTGGGACGTCAGGAGCAGCGCAGAGCGGGCGCAGCCGATGGCTCCCCGAGAATTCCTCGGTGCCGGCACGGAGCAAAATCGGAAAGCGAACCGTCAACACTACTCCCGAAGTCCCATCTGGGTCGCCAGAAAACTGTTGCCCGTAAAGAAACACATAACTACGAAAGCAGTTATATGCGGTGCTTTATTCAGGGCCCGGGGTCTCAGGGACTCATGTCCAAAGCTGAGAATCCCAAATCCCCGTTTAACTTGGTTAATATTTATAGTGTTCGGTTACGTAACATAATCAACAGAATTGCTAAGCTACATGATTGTTTCCCATTTATAGTTTCTTCAGTTACTGTTGCCAAGATTTGCTTATCATTTACCTAGTTCATCAGATTGTGCTGTACCCAGTTCATCAGATTGTACTGTACCCACTTCATCAGATTGTACTGTACCCAACACCTGCAATTATACCTTCATCTTGTCTACCAAGTATAACCTATTCTAATCAATATAATGTAACAATTCCCCCCTTTGAAAATACTTCAAGTCTTCCAGACTGCAAGGATTTTCATCATCAGTTCCGCAGATTTCCATATTCTTTGGACCGTCTCAAACTGGTGATTGTAGCTGCAATGAATTATTTCCAATGTCTTCATATCTCGGGGGAAGTTCATGATTCTTCCTGGTAACAGCTTTTAAAATTTTCCCCAAGTGTTGCCGTTCCTTATTAACAATATTTTGAATCAAACGCAACACTCCCATAATAGCTAACATTATAATTATAATTATTATACACCATTGAATTAAAGATGCTACCCAACCAGAGATGTTCAATCCAAATGACTTTGCTAAAGCAGCAACCCAATTATGGGCACTTTCTTCTCTTTCTTCCTCAGTTGCATGTTCAATTTGCGTTAGCTGAGACAAATCACGTTCTACCGCGGCTGTAACATTCGGAATATGTACACAACAATGATCAATCTTATCTCGTAAATAACCACATACTCCATGTTCTTTTAGCAACAGCATATCTAATGCCATTCTATTTTGCAGGGTCATTTTTGTGGTTGCCTGTAATTGTAAGTTTATTTCCTTAAATCCTTCTTTAGTCACTCTTGCTAGCCTTTCCGTTTGTCCTAACAACCGGTACAACATTTCTCTATTCCGAAAAGCACTAATTGGAGCAAACAATGATTCTAAAGCCCAACCTAACTTCACACCGGATGATGGTTCTTGCCAATCATCATCATCCTTTATTTCTCTCTTCATTATCCATAAATTTTCTAATCTACCCTTAAATGGCGCTTTCTTCCAAATTGGGCAGAGAGTTGGTAACCCTAAAGTTATTTCAGTCACCAACCCATCCAAGGGGAGGTGAGTCGTCCATTGTCCATCACTGGTAACCCAAACTAAATTTCCTGTGCTCCCGATCGTAGTTCTACAATCTATTCTCACTCCGAATTGTATTACAGGTTCACTCATTGAGTATTTAATTCCTCTACAGGCACAACCTGTCCTTAATGCAAGGACCACAGGTGGAAAGGTAACTTCACTTTCGGGGTGTCACAAGTGTATACTTTTGTACAGTTCTAGACTGGGTGTTTTTCAGCTAACTTTCTTTTGCATTGGATTTTCTTGTGTTTCCTGTTGTGGCGCCTGGATTATTTGTATTGGTTGCATTTCGTCTTTTTCCAAATCTTTTAACTCTCTCCTGGCTCTGTTTCTTTTCTGCATAGGTTCTGATTTTGCAGTAACCTCTAATGCCCTTTTTCCATAATCAAAACTCTCTTTAATCCAAACAATACAGGTGTAGTTTCCTACATCTGTCTTACTTACATTTCGCAATGATAAAATCATAGTACCCCTTCGTGTATCACTATCCCATCGGATTGTAAACCCACTTGACAATTTGGACTCATTCTTCTGCCAATAGCAACTAATGTCTTGGATTGAACTTCTCATATCTCCAACAAAATCACAAGTCAAATTTACATCCATTCGTTCTTCTATATGTACAGTAGCATATGTATGTATTATTTGAGCGAAACCATTACTTAATCCTACCCAGCATAGTATTACCAAGATGTAAATCTCAGTTTTGTAGGAGTGATCATTTTTACCCCCCATTGTGATGGTACCTTCTTCACTCTGGTATAATGAATCCAATTATCAATTCCTGCTACTTTCACAGCGGTAAATGTTATCAATAGCACCAAATAAAGTCCATGCCACTGTTCCTTTAAAGGCTCCGTTTGCCAATTTCGAACATACGCTTGGTCTCCTGGTTGATTCTCCAACGGCAAAGGGCGATTCCAGATGATCGCGGCACGTAAGGCTGTGAGTAATCTGCTTAAAGAAATTATATAACTATAAACATCTTGATCTCCTTGGAGGTGTAAATCTGCACTTCCCATTCCCTTCGTTGGTGCAGTATATGGCTTACCGTACAGAATTTCATAGGGACTTACAGACAACCCTTCTCTAGGTTTTATACGAATTCTCAATAAAGCAAGGGGCAATGCCTGTGGCCATTGGATTTGAGCTTCCTGGCATATCTTTTTAATTTGTCCTTTTAATGTTTGATTCTTCCTTTCTACCTTTCCACTAGATTGTGGCCTCCACGGTGTATGTAAATCCCAGCTAATTCCAAGCATTTCACTGATTTCCTGTACTATTTTAGCTATAAAGTGTGGGCCTCGATCTGAAGAAATTCCTAAAGGTACCCCAAATCTAGGTATGATCTCTTTTAACAAAGTTTTTACTACTTCTCTAGCTTGATTCGTTCTACAGGGAAATGCTTCTAGCCACCCTGAAAAGGTACATACGTATACCAATAAATACTTAAACCCTTTTGATTTAGGTAATTCTGCAAAATCCACTTGCCAATAGTCACCTGGTTCTATTCCCACTTTCAAAGTTCCCATTGGAATTTGTTTTCGTATTACCGGATTATTCTTTAAACATACTGGACACTTCGCATTCACCCCTTTTGCTATTGTTAACATTTGTGCAGATACAATGCTCCGCTTTAAAAACTGCACCAATGCTTCTGCTCCCCAATGGCATTTATTATGTTCAGTTTGTATTATTCGTTTCATAATTGTAGCAGGCACTACTACTTGTCCATTACCTGTTACATACCATCCATGTGAATTCTTCTGTGCCTTTACCAAATCGGCTAATTTTTCATCTTCTTGGGTATAAAAGGGATTTACAGAGAGATGAGCAGTAATCGGGCTTACCTTAGTAGGTATTAGAGCTAATTCAGTCCATACTTGCCGTGCAGCAATTTTGGCTGCCTGGTCTGCCTTCATGTTTCCTTGTGCCACATCGCTGTCATCCCTCTGATGTCCTCGACAATGCATTACAGCCACTTGCTGAGGTAGTACCACAGCCTCTAATAACTGTAAGATCTCGGTTCGATATTTAATAATACTACCTTGAGCCGTCAACAATCCTCTTTCCTTCCATAAAGCTCCATGTATATGTATTATTCCAAAAGCGTATTTAGAATCTGCCCAAATATTCACCCTCTTATCCGTACTCGGTATTAAAGCCCGAATTAGAGCGACCAGTTCTGCCTTTTGCGCTGACGTTCCTGGCATTAATGCCTTTGCTTCAATTACTTCAAGCTTAGTAACCACAGCGTATCCAGAATATCGTGTTCCATTCTCAACAAAGCTGCTACCGTCTGTAAATAATGTCCAATCAGGATTTACAAGGGGAATATCTTTCAGATCTACCCTACTGGCGTAAGTTTGTTCGATCACCTCAATACAATCATGTTCCAGCTCGCCTTCCTCTATTTTGCTACCTAAAAATTCAGCGGGATTCAAACATGTTGTTATCTTTAAAAATATATCATCCTGTTCTCTCAATATTGCCTGATATTTCAACATTCTACTGGATGACAACCAATGACCCCCCTTTTGTTCCAAAACTGCAATCACCACGTGGGGCACAAATACTTCCATTTTTGTTCCCAATGTCAATTTTCTAGCTTCTTGGACTAACGTCACAGTAGCAGCCACTGCTCGGAGGCAAGAAGGCCATCCGGCACTTACCATATCCAACTGCTTGGAAAAATAGCCCACCGGTCTCTTCCATGATCCAATTCGTTGAGTTAAAACTCCAAGCGCTAGTCGTTGCCGCTCATGTACAAAGAGTTGAAATGTTTTTGTCAAATCAGGCAATCCTAATGCTGGGGCTTCTTGCAGAGCCTTTTTTAAGTCTTGAAAAGCCCTTTTACACTCTAAACTCCAAACTAATTGTGGCTCTTTTAAAGCTGCATACAGTGGTTTGGCTAACAGTCCGTAATTCAAAATCCAGAGTCTGCACCACCCTGTCATTCCTAGAAAAGTTCGTAACTCGTGCAAATTTCTAGGTTCAGGGATGGCACAAATCGCTTGTATTCTATTCACCCCCAACCGTCTTTGTCCTTGGGAAATTTCACATCCCAGATATATCACTTTTTCCCGGGCAATTTGGGCTTTTTCCTTAGAAACTCGATAACCGCTCTGTCCCAGTAAATTTAATCACGCAACTGTAACAGTAATGCAGTTTTCATACCTTTCTGTCGCCACGAAAATGTCATCCACATATTGCAACAATAAGTATGCTTTTGATGGTAATTGAAAATATCCTTGCTCCTTCCAATCCTCCAGTTCTCGTGCCAGCTGATTCCCAAATATTGTAGGACTGTTTTTGAAGCCTTGTGGTAACCTGGTCCAGGTCAGCTGTCGTTTTCGTCCTGTATCCGGATTTTCCCATTCAAACGCAAATAATTTCCTACTTTGTAATGCCAATGGGATGCAGAAGAAAGCATCTTTTAAATCAATTACAGAAAAGTATCTAAATTGTTCTGCCACAGATGTTAACAATGTATAAGGATTTGCTACTACTGGATGTATATCTTTAACTATTTCGTTTACAGCTCTTAAATCTTGAACTAACCTATAATCTCCGTTAGGTTTTCTTATAGGAAATATTGGTGTATTATATTCAGATTCACATTCTTCTAACACATTGTGCATCAAAAATTTTGCAATTAATGGTGCTACCCCTTTCCTAGCTTCTAACTGTATAGGATATTGTCTAACTCTTACCGGTTGGACACCTTCTTTCAATTCTACTATGACAGGTTTTGCTGCTTTCGCTAATCCCGGTACTTGTGTCTCCCATACCCATGGTACTACAGCGTTTTCTACCTCTATTGGTATTGTTGTATTAGCTATTTCTTTTACTATAAATATTCTAGCTATTTCTTCCTCAGGTATCTGCAACTTAGCTTTTCCATTTTCAAATATTATTTTAGCATTAAATCTTGACAATAAATCTCGTCCTAACAAAGATGTAGGACAATCCGGTACATAGAGAAATTCATGATCTAATTCTTTACCCCTAAAATTTAGATGCAATGGCCACAGAAAGGGCCGTTGCTCTGTTTTTCCTGTAGCTCCTACCACAGTTATCATCGTATCTCCTATCTTTCCTAAACAAGTATTTAAAACAGAATAAGTTGCCCCAGTATCTACCAATAATTGTTTCTCTTCCCCATCAATTTCTGTTGTCACTTTTAATCCATCACTTAGTCAGCTACTATGTTGCCCCAAATGTCCTAACATCATTGTTTCTGCCATTGGTGTTCCTCCTACTGAAGTCTGCTGGGCCAAATTCATTTTCACTGGGCACTCATTTTTCCAATGTCCCTGTTGTCTGCAAAACGCACACTGATTTATCCCTAGCTGATTTTGAGGTATTCCCCGCATGCCTCCTACCCTGTATCCTCCTCGACCTCGTCCTCTACTTCTGCCTCTTATTCCTTGATTTACTCGTTGTAACATTGCTAATAATCCTGCCTGATTTCTCTTTGTGGTTTGTTGTTTTTTTGTTTTTTTTCCCTATTATTGTACACTTTCCAGCTGATTGCTTCCAAATTACTAAATCTCCTGGGGAAAAAGGAACTTTCCCATATACTTTATCAGTCCCCGAAATTGCCTCTCGTAAAGGGGCTAATAATACTTTACTGTTTTGCTCTTGTTCCTTCCTCCCTTGTCTTGTTCTCTGTGCAATTGGGGTTCGTTGCGCTTGTCTTGGGCATGATGAATGCCCTGGCGAACCCTTCGGTGTTAACTTAATCTGGATCGCTCCAGTATTAATTGATTCTGACGGTTTTACCGCCTTAATACTATCAGTATCACTATCGTCCCCTGCATCTATATCGGACATCACAGGGGCCGTCGGTGATGCTAAAAGTGATACATCCTCTGGCTCTCTTATTGAATTTTGTATTGCCAAACAAGTCATACGCTTCTTATTACCTACACATCCTTCACATTTTGTTTTATCTTTTTTTCGGGATGTACCAACAACATTCCACATTCTCTCTGCATATCTGGATGATTACGTATATCATAAAATAGATCAACATATGGTACTTCATCCCATTTTTCAAGTTCTTAACAATATCTCATTAATGGACCTATAACACCCGGATCTAAACTTCCGTGTTCAGGCCACCGGGGTCCATCATACTCATATTGTGGCCACCAATTCGTACAATAATCTATAAATCGACTTTTACTCATACTCTGAAAATATCCCGCACTTTTCCAATGCTTTAATAAACATCCTAACGGAGAATTATCCGGTATTACCATGGTCTTACACACTCACTCCACACACACACACACACTAAATCTACGGGGTAGAAAACGGAAAGATAGCCTCTGATGGGAAACAAAAGACCAAACCAAACTCACGAGACAGCCACGTATGTCCGTGAGTGCTGGACCTGCGGGGCTTTCGCTCCGTCTGACGGCCAGCGCCTAGGCTTCCACAGACCAGACCTCGAGCTCGTTAGCCCAACCTTGCGTGAATCGCCGTCACGTCTTATTAGGCAGGCACCCGACCAAATATTACAATAAAGCACCTTCGGGCTTACCACTTTGGGACGTCAGGAGCAGCGCAGAGCGGGCGCAGCCGATGGCTCCCCGAGAATTCCTCGGTGCCGGCACGGAGCAAAATCGGAAAGCGAACCGTCAACACTACTCCCGAAGTCCCATCTGGGTCGCCAGAAAACTGTTGCCCGTAAAG
Organism: Apteryx mantelli; assembly: GCF_036417845.1. Taxonomy (NCBI): domain Eukaryota; kingdom Metazoa; phylum Chordata; class Aves; order Apterygiformes; family Apterygidae; genus Apteryx; species Apteryx mantelli. The sequence continues at coordinate 260,419 of NW_027118469.1, forward strand.
AAACACATAACTACGAAAGCAGTTATATGCGGTGCTTTATTCAGGGCCCGGGGTCTCAGGGACTCATGTCCAAAGCTGAGAATCCCAAATCCCCGTTTAACTTGGTTAATATTTATAGTGTTCGGTTACGTAACATAATCAACAGAATTGCTAAGCTACATGATTGTTTCCCATTTATAGTTTCTTCAGTTACTGTTGCCAAGATTTGCTTATCATTTACCTAGTTCATCAGATTGTGCTGTACCCAGTTCATCAGATTGTACTGTACCCACTTCATCAGATTGTACTGTACCCAACACCTGCAATTATACCTTCATCTTGTCTACCAAGTATAACCTATTCTAATCAATATAATGTAACAATTCCCCCCTTTGAAAATACTTCAAGTCTTCCAGACTGCAAGGATTTTCATCATCAGTTCCGCAGATTTCCATATTCTTTGGACCGTCTCAAACTGGTGATTGTAGCTGCAATGAATTATTTCCAATGTCTTCATATCTCGGGGGAAGTTCATGATTCTTCCTGGTAAGAGCTTTTAAAATTTTCCCCAAGTGTTGCCGTTCCTTATTAACAATATTTTGAATCAAACGCAACACTCCCATAATAGCTAACATAATAATTATAATTATTATACACCATTGAATTAAAGATGCTACCCAACCAGAGATGTTCAATCCAAATGACTTTGCTAAAGCAGCAACCCAATTATGGGCACTTTCTTCTCTTTCTTCCTCAGTTGCATGTTCAATTTGCGTTAGCTGAGACAAATCACGTTCTACCGCGGCTGTAACATTCGGAATATGTACACAACAATGATCAATCTTATCTCGTAAATAACCACATACTCCATGTTCTTTTAGCAACAGCATATCTAATGCCATTCTATTTTGCAGGGTCATTTTTGTGGTTGCCTGTAATTGTAAGTTTATTTCCTTAAATCCTTCTTTAGTCACTCTTGCTAGCCTTTCCGTTTGTCCTAACAACCGGTACAACATTTCTCTATTCCGAAAAGCACTAATTGGAGCAAACAATGATTCTAAAGCCCAACCTAACTTCACACCGGATGATGGTTCTTGCCAATCATCATCATCCTTTATTTCTCTCTTCATTATCCATAAATTTTCTAATCTACCCTTAAATGGCGCTTTCTTCCAAATTGGGCAGAGAGTTGGTAACCCTAAAGTTATTTCAGTCACCAACCCATCCAAGGGGAGGTGAGTCGTCCATTGTCCATCACTGGTAACCCAAACTAAATTTCCTGTGCTCCCGATCGTAGTTCTACAATCTATTCTCACTCCGAATTGTATTACAGGTTCACTCATTGAGTATTTAATTCCTCTACAGGCACAACCTGTCCTTAATGCAAGGACCACAGGTGGAAAGGTAACTTCACTTTCGGGGTGTCACAAGTGTATACTTTTGTACAGTTCTAGACTGGGTGTTTTTCAGCTAACTTTCTTTTGCATTGGATTTTCTTGTGTTTCCTGTTGTGGCGCCTGGATTATTTGTATTGGTTGCATTTCGTCTTTTTCCAAATCTTTTAACTCTCTCCTGGCTCTGTTTCTTTTCTGCATAGGTTCTGATTTTGCAGTAACCTCTAATGCCCTTTTTCCATAATCAAAACTCTCTTTAATCCAAACAATACAGGTGTAGTTTCCTACATCTGTCTTACTTACATTTCGCAATGATAAAATCATAGTACCCCTTCGTGTATCACTATCCCATCGGATTGTAAACCCAGTTGACAATTTGGACTCATTCTTCTGCCAATAGCAACTAATGTCTTGGATTGAACTTCTCATATCTCCAACAAAATCACAAGTCAAATTTACATCCATTCGTTCTTCTATATGTACAGTAGCATACGTATGTATTATTTGAGCGAAACCATTACTTAATCCTACCCAGCATAGTATTACCAAGATGTAAATCTCAGTTTTGTAGGAGTGATCATTTTTACCCCCCATTGTGATGGTACCTTCTTCACTCTGGTATAATGAATCCAATTATCAATTCCTGCTACTTTCACAGCGGTAAATGTTATCAATAGCACCAAATAAAGTCCATGCCACTGTTCCTTTAAAGGCTCCGTTTGCCAGTTTCGAACATACGCTTGGTCTCCTGGTTGATTCTCCAACGGCAAAGGGCGATTCCAGATGATCGCGGCACGTAAGGCTGTGAGTAATCTGCTTAAAGAAATTATATAACTATAAACATCTTGATCTCCTTGGAGGTGTAAATCTGCACTTCCCGTTCCCTTCGTTGGTGCAGTATATGGCTTACCGTACAGAATTTCATAGGGACTTACAGACAACCCTTCTCTAGGTTTTATACGAATTCTCAATAAAGCAAGGGGCAATGCCTGTGGCCATTGGATTTGAGCTTCCTGGCATATCTTTTTAATTTGTCCTTTTAATGTTTGATTCTTCCTTTCTACCTTTCCACTAGATTGTGGCCTCCATGGTGTATGTAAATCCCAGCTAATTCCAAGCATTTCACTGATTTCCTGTACTATTTTAGCTATAAAGTGTGGGCCTCGATCTGAAGAAATTCCTAAAGGTACCCCAAATCTAGGTATGATCTCTTTTAACAAAGTTTTTACTACTTCTCTAGCTTGATTCGTTCTACAGGGAAATGCTTCTAGCCACCCTGAAAAGGTACATACGTATACCAATAAATACTTAAACCCTTTTGATTTAGGTAATTCTGCAAAATCCACTTGCCAATAGTCACCTGGTTCTATTCCCACTTTCAAAGTTCCCATTGGAATTTGTTTTCGTATTACCGGATTATTCTTTAAACATACTGGACACTTCGCATTCACCCCTTTTGCTATTGTTAACATTTGTGCAGATATAATGCTCCGCTTTAAAAACTGCACCAATGCTTCTGCTCCCCAATGGCATTTATTATGTTCAGTTTGTATTATTCGTTTCATAATTGTAGCAGGCACTACTACTTGTCCATTACCTGTTACATACCATCCATGTGAATTCTTCTGTGCCTTTACCAAATCGGCTAATTTTTCATCTTCTTGGGTATAAAAGGGATTTACAGAGAGATGAGCAGTAATCGGGCTTACCTTAGTAGGTATTAGAGCTAATTCAGTCCATACTTGCCGTGCAGCAATTTTGGCTGCCTGGTCTGCCTTCATGTTTCCTTGTGCCACATCGCTGTCATCCCTCTGATGTCCTCGACAATGCATTACAGCCACTTGCTGAGGTAGTACCACAGCCTCTAATAACTGTAAGATCTCGGTTCGATATTTAATAATACTACCTTGAGCCGTCAACAATCCTCTTTCCTTCCATAAAGCTCCATGTATATGTATTATTCCAAAAGCGTATTTAGAATCTGCCCAAATATTCACCCTCTTATCCGTACTCGGTATTAAAGCCCGAATTAGAGCGACCAGTTCTGCCTTTTGCGCTGACGTTCCTGGCATTAATGCCTTTGCTTCAATTACTTCAAGCTTAGTAACCACAGCGTATCCAGAATATCGTGTTCCATTCTCAACAAAGCTGCTACCGTCTGTAAATAATGTCCAATCAGGATTTACAAGGGGAATATCTTTCAGATCTACCCTACTGGCGTAAGTTTGTTCGATCACCTCAATACAATCATGTTCCAGCTCGCCTTCCTCTATTTTGCTACCTAAAAATTCAGCGGGATTCAAACATGTTGTTATCTTTAAAAATATATCATCCTGTTCTCTCAATATTGCCTGATATTTCAACATTCTACTGGATGACAACCAATGACCCCCCTTTTGTTCCAAAACTGCAATCACCACGTGGGGCACAAATACTTCCATTTTTGTTCCCAATGTCAATTTTCTAGCTTCTTGGACTAACGTCACAGTAGCAGCCACTGCTCGGAGGCAAGAAGGCCATCCGGCACTTACCATATCCAACTGCTTGGAAAAATAGCCCACCGGTCTCTTCCATGATCCAATTCGTTGAGTTAAAACTCCAAGCGCTAGTCGTTGCCGCTCATGTACAAAGAGTTGAAATGTTTTTGTCAAATCAGGCAATCCTAATGCTGGGGCTTCTTGCAGAGCCTGTTTTAAGTCTTGAAAAGCCCTTTTACACTCTAAACTCCAAACTAATTGTGGCTCTTTTAAAGCTGCATACAGTGGTTTGGCTAACAGTCCATAATTCAAAATCCAGAGTCTGCACCACCCTGTCATTCCTAGAAAAGTTCGTAACTCGTGCAAATTTCTAGGTTCAGGGATGGCACAAATCGCTTGTATTCTATTCACCCCCAACCGTCTTTGTCCTTGGGAAATTTCACATCCCAGATATATCACTTTTTCCCGGGCAATTTGGGCTTTTTCCTTAGAAACTCGATAACCGCTCTGTCCCAGTAAATTTAATCACGCAACTGTAACAGTAATGCAGTTTTCATACCTTTCTGTCGCCACGAAAATGTCATCCACATATTGCAACAATAAGTATGCTTTTGATGGTAATTGAAAATATCCTTGCTCCTTCCAATCCTCCAGTTCTCGTGCCAGCTGATTCCCAAATATTGTAGGACTGTTTTTGAAGCCTTGTGGTAACCTGGTCCAGGTCAGCTGTCGTTTTCGTCCTGTATCCGGATTTTCCCATTCAAACGCAAATAATTTCCTACTTTGTAATGCCAATGGGATGCAGAAGAAAGCATCTTTTAAATCAATTACAGAAAAGTATCTAAATTGTTCTGCCACAGATGTTAACAATGTATAAGGATTTGCTACTACTGGATGTATATCTTTAACTATTTCGTTTACAGCTCTTAAATCTTGAACTAACCTATAATCTCCGTTAGGTTTTCTTATAGGAAATATTGGTGTATTATATTCAGATTCACATTCTTCTAACACATTGTGCATCAAAAATTTTGCAATTAATGGTGCTACCCCTTTCCTAGCTTCTAACTGTATAGGATATTGTCTAACTCTTACCGGTTGGACACCTTCTTTCAATTCTACTATGACAGGTTTTGCTGCTTTCGCTAATCCCGGTACTTGTGTCTCCCATACCCATGGTACTACAGCGTTTTCTACCTCTATTGGTATTGTTGTATTAGCTATTTCTTTTACTATAAATATTCTAGCTATTTCTTCCTCAGGTATCTGCAACTTAGCTTTTCCATTTTCAAATATTATTTTAGCATTAAATCTTGACAATAAATCTCGTCCTAACAAAGATGTAGGACAATCCGGTACATAGAGAAATTCATGATCTAATTCTTTACCCCTAAAATTTAGATGCAATGGCCGCAGAAAGGGCCGTTGCTCTGTTTTTCCTGTAGCTCCTACCACAGTTATCATCGTATCTCCTATCTTTCCTAAACAAGTATTTAAAACAGAATAAGTTGCCCCAGTATCTACCAATAATTGTTTCTCTTCCCCATCAATTTCTGTTGTCACTTTTAATCCATCACTTAGTCAGCTACTATGTTGCCCCAAATGTCCTAACATCATTGTTTCTGCCATTGGTGTTCCTCCTACTGAAGTCTGCTGGGCCAAATTCATTTTCACTGGGCACTCATTTTTCCAATGTCCCTGTTGTCTGCAAAACGCACACTGATTTATCCCTAGCTGATTTTGAGGTATTCCCCGCATGCCTCCTACCCTGTATCCTCCTCGACCTCGTCCTCTACTTCTGCCTCTTATTCCTTGATTTACTCGTTGTAACATTGCTAATAATCCTGCCTGATTTCTCTTTGTGGTTTGTTGTTTTTTTGTTTTTTTTCCCTATTATTGTACACTTTCCAGCTGATTGCTTCCAAATTACTAAATCTCCTGGGGAAAAAGGAACTTTCCCATATACTTTATCAGTCCCCGAAATTGCCTCTCGTAAAGGGGCTAATAATACTTTACTGTTTTGCTCTTGTTCCTTCCTCCCTTGTCTTGTTCTCTGTGCAATTGGGGTTCGTTGCGCTTGTCTTGGGCATGATGAATGCCCTGGCGAACCCTTCGGTGTTAACTTAATCTGGATCGCTCCAGTATTAATTGATTCTGACGGTTTTACCGCCTTAATACTATCAGTATCACTATCGTCCCCTGCATCTATATCGGACATCACAGGGGCCGTCGGTGATGCTAAAAGTGATACCTCCTCTGGCTCTCTTATTGAATTTTGTATTGCCAAACAAGTCATACGCTTCTTATTACCTACACATCCTTCACATTTTGTTTTATCTTTTTTTCGGGATGTACCAACAACATTCCACATTCTCTCTGCATATCTGGAAGATTACGTATATCATAAAATAGATCAACATATGGTACTTCATCCCATTTTTCAAGTTCTTAACAATATCTCATTAATGGACCTATAACACCCGGATCTAAACTTCCGTGTTCAGGCCACCGGGGTCCATCATACTCATATTGTGGCCACCAATTCGTACAATAACCTATAAATCGACTTTTACTCATACTCTGAAAATATCCCGCACTTTTCCAATGCTTTAATAAACATCCTAACGGAGAATTATCCGGTATTACCATGGTCTTACACATTCACTCCACACACACACACTAAATCTACGGGGTAGAAAACGGAAAGATAGCCTCTGATGGGAAACAAAAGACCAAACCAAACTCACGAGACAGCCACGTATGTCCGTGAGTGCTGGACCTGCGGGGCTTTCGCTCCGTCTGACGGCCAGCGCCTAGGCTTCCACAGATCAGACCTCGAGCTCGTTAGCCCAACCTTGCGTGAATCGCCGTCACGTCTTATTAGGCAGGCACCCGACCAAATATTACAATAAAGCACCTTCGGGCTTACCACTTTGGGACGTCAGCAGCAGCGCAGAGCGGGCGCAGCCGATGGCTCCCCGAGAATTCCTCGGTGCCGGCACGGAGCAAAATCGGAAAGCGAACCGTCAACACTACTCCCGAAGTCCCATCTGGGTCGCCAGAAAACTGTTGCCCGTAAAGAAACACATAACTACGAAAGCAGTTATATGCGGTGCTTTATTCGGGGCCCGGGGTCTCAGGGACTCATGTCCAAAGCTGAGAATCCCAAATCCCCGTTTAACTTGGTTAATATTTATAGTGTTCGGTTACGTAACATAATCAACAGAATTGCTAAGCTACATGATTGTTTCCCATTTATAGTTTCTTCAGTTACTGTTGCCAAGATTTGCTTATCATTTACCTAGTTCATCAGATTGTGCTGTACCCAGTTCATCAGATTGTACTGTACCCACTTCATCAGATTGTACTGTACCCAACACCTGCAATTATACCTTCATCTTGTCTACCAAGTATAACCTATTCTAATCAATATAATGTAACAATTCCCCCCTTTGAAAATACTTCAAGTCTTCCAGACTGCAAGGATTTTCATCATCAGTTCCGCAGATTTCCATATTCTTTGGACCGTCTCAAACTGGTGATTGTAGCTGCAATGAATTATTTCCAATGTCTTCATATCTCGGGGGAAGTTCATGATTCTTCCTGGTAAGAGCTTTTAAAATTTTCCCCAAGTGTTGCCGTTCCTTATTAACAATATTTTGAATCAAACGCAACACTCCCATAATAGCTAACATAATAATTATAATTATTATACACCATTGAATTAAAGATGCTACCCAACCAGAGATGTTCAATCCAAATGACTTTGCTAAAGCAGCAACCCAATTATGGGCACTTTCTTCTCTTTCTTCCTCAGTTGCATGTTCAATTTGCGTTAGCTGAGACAAATCACGTTCTACCGCGGCTGTAACATTCGGAATATGTACACAACAATGATCAATCTTATCTCGTAAATAACCACATACTCCATGTTCTTTTAGCAACAGCATATCTAATGCCATTCTATTTTGCAGGGTCATTTTTGTGGTTGCCTGTAATTGTAAGTTTATTTCCTTAAATCCTTCTTTAGTCACTCTTGCTAGCCTTTCCGTTTGTCCTAACAACCGGTACAACATTTCTCTATTCCGAAAAGCACTAATTGGAGCAAACAATGATTCTAAAGCCCAACCTAACTTCACACCGGATGATGGTTCTTGCCAATCATCATCATCCTTTATTTCTCTCTTCATTATCCATAAATTTTCTAATCTACCCTTAAATGGCGCTTTCTTCCAAATTGGGCAGAGAGTTGGTAACCCTAAAGTTATTTCAGTCACCAACCCATCCAAGGGGAGGTGAGTCGTCCATTGTCCATCACTGGTAACCCAAACTAAATTTCCTGTGCTCCCGATCGTAGTTCTACAATCTATTCTCACTCCGAATTGTATTACAGGTTCACTCATTGAGTATTTAATTCCTCTACAGGCACAACCTGTCCTTAATGCAAGGACCACAGGTGGAAAGGTAACTTCACTTTCGGGGTGTCACAAGTGTATACTTTTGTACAGTTCTAGACTGGGTGTTTTTCAGCTAACTTTCTTTTGCATTGGATTTTCTTGTGTTTCCTGTTGTGGCGCCTGGATTATTTGTATTGGTTGCATTTCGTCTTTTTCCAAATCTTTTAACTCTCTCCTGGCTCTGTTTCTTTTCTGCATAGGTTCTGATTTTGCAGTAACCTCTAATGCCCTTTTTCCATAATCAAAACTCTCTTTAATCCAAACAATACAGGTGTAGTTTCCTACATCTGTCTTACTTACATTTCGCAATGATAAAATCATAGTACCCCTTCGTGTATCACTATCCCATCGGATTGTAAACCCACTTGACAATTTGGACTCATTCTTCTGCCAATAGCAACTAATGTCTTGGATTGAACTTCTCATATCTCCAACAAAATCACAAGTCAAATTTACATCCATTCGTTCTTCTATATGTACAGTAGCATATGTATGTATTATTTGAGCGAAACCATTACTTAATCCTACCCAGCATAGTATTACCAAGATGTAAATCTCAGTTTTGTAGGAGTGATCATTTTTACCCCCCATTGTGATGGTACCTTCTTCACTCTGGTATAATGAATCCAATTATCAATTCCTGCTACTTTCACAGCGGTAAATGTTATCAATAGCACCAAATAAAGTCCATGCCACTGTTCCTTTAAAGGCTCCGTTTGCCAATTTCGAACATACGCTTGGTCTCCTGGTTGATTCTCCAACGGCAAAGGGCGATTCCAGATGATCGCGGCACGTAAGGCTGTGAGTAATCTGCTTAAAGAAATTATATAACTATAAACATCTTGATCTCCTTGGAGGTGTAAATCTGCACTTCCCATTCCCTTCGTTGGTGCAGTATATGGCTTACCGTACAGAATTTCATAGGGACTTACAGACAACCCTTCTCTAGGTTTTATACGAATTCTCAATAAAGCAAGGGGCAATGCCTGTGGCCATTGGATTTGAGCTTCCTGGCATATCTTTTTAATTTGTCCTTTTAATGTTTGATTCTTCCTTTCTACCTTTCCACTAGATTGTGGCCTCCACGGTGTATGTAAATCCCAGCTAATTCCAAGCATTTCACTAATTTCCTGTACTATTTTAGCTATAAAGTGTGGGCCTCGATCTGAAGAAATTCCTAAAGGTACCCCAAATCTAGGTATGATCTCTTTTAACAAAGTTTTTACTACTTCTCTAGCTTGATTCGTTCTACAGGGAAATGCTTCTAGCCACCCTGAAAAGGTACATACGTATACCAATAAATACTTAAACCCTTTTGATTTAGGTAATTCTGCAAAATCCACTTGCCAATAGTCACCTGGTTCTATTCCCACTTTCAAAGTTCCCATTGGAATTTGTTTTCGTATTACCGGATTATTCTTTAAACATACTGGACACTTCGCATTCACCCCTTTTGCTATTGTTAACATTTGTGCAGATATAATGCTCCGCTTTAAAAACTGCACCAATGCTTCTGCTCCCCAATGGCATTTATTATGTTCAGTTTGTATTATTCGTTTCATAATTGTAGCAGGCACTACTACTTGTCCATTACCTGTTACATACCATCCATGTGAATTCTTCTGTGCCTTTACCAAATCGGCTAATTTTTCATCTTCTCGGGTATAAAAGGGATTTACAGAGAGATGAGCAGTAATCGGGCTTACCTTAGTAGGTATTAGAGCTAATTCAGTCCATACTTGCCGTGCAGCAATTTTGGCTGCCTGGTCTGCCTTCATGTTTCCTTGTGCCACATCGCTGTCATCCCTCTGATGTCCTCGACAATGCATTACAGCCACTTGCTGAGGTAGTACCACAGCCTCTAATAACTGTAAGATCTCGGTTCGATATTTAATAATACTACCTTGAGCCGTCAACAATCCTCTTTCCTTCCATAAAGCTCCATGTATATGTATTATTCCAAAAGCGTATTTAGAATCTGTCCAAATATTCACTCTCTTATCCGTACTCGGTATTAAAGCCCGAATTAGAGCGACCAGTTCTGCCTTTTGCGCTGACGTTCCTGGCATTAATGCCTTTGCTTCAATTACTTCAAGCTTAGTAACCACAGCATATCCAGAATATCGCGTTCCATTCTCAACAAAGCTGCTACCGTCTGTAAATAATGTCCAGTCAGGATTTACAAGGGGAATATCTTTCAGATCTACCCTACTGGCGTAAGTTTGTTCGATCACCTCAATACAATCATGTTCCAGCTCGCCTTCCTCTATTTTGCTACCTAAAAATTCAGCGGGATTCAAACATGTTGTTATCTTTAAAAATATATCATCCTGTTCTCTCAATATTGCTTGATATTTCAACATTCTACTGGATGACAACCAATGACCCCCCTTTTGTTCCAAAACTGCAATCACCATGTGGGGCACAAATACTTCCATTTTTGTTCCCAATGTCAATTTTCTAGCTTCTTGGACTAACATTACAGTAGCAGCCACTGCTCGGAGGCAAGAAGGCCATCCGGCACTTACCATATCCAACTGCTTGGAAAAATAGCCCACCGGTCTCTTCCATGATCCAATTCGTTGAGTTAAAACTCCAAGCGCTAGTCGTTGCCGCTCATGTACAAAGAGTTGAAATGTTTTTGTCAAATCAGGCAATCCTAATGCTGGGGCTTCTTGCAGAGCCTGTTTTAAGTCTTGAAAAGCCCTTTTACACTCTAAACTCCAAACTAATTGTGGCTCTTTTAAAGCTGCATACAGTGGTTTGGCTAACAGTCCATAATTCAAAATCCAGAGTCTGCACCACCCTGTCATTCCTAGAAAAGTTCGTAACTCGTGCAAATTTCTAGGTTCAGGGATGGCACAAATCGCTTGTATTCTATTCACCCCCAACCGTCTTTGTCCTTGGGAAATTTCACATCCCAGATATATCACTTTTTCCCGGGCAATTTGGGCTTTTTCCTTAGAAACTCGATAACCGCTCTGTCCCAGTAAATTTAATCACGCAACTGTAACAGTAATGCAGTTTTCATACCTTTCTGTCGCCACGAAAATGTCATCCACATATTGCAACAATAAGTATGCTTTTGATGGTAATTGAAAATATCCTTGCTCCTTCCAATCCTCCAGTTCTCGTGCCAGCTGATTCCCAAATATTGTAGGACTGTTTTTGAAGCCTTGTGGTAACCTGGTCCAGGTCAGCTGTCGTTTTCGTCCTGTATCCGGATTTTCCCATTCAAACGCAAATAATTTCCTACTTTGTAATGCCAATGGGATGCAGAAGAAAGCATCTTTTAAATCAATTACAGAAAAGTATCTAAATTGTTCTGCCACAGATGTTAACAACGTATAAGGATTTGCTACTACTGGATGTATATCTTTAACTATTTCGTTTACAGCTCTTAAATCTTGAACTAACCTATAATCTCCGTTAGGTTTTCTTATAGGAAATATTGGTGTATTATATTCAGATTCACATTCTTCTAACACATTGTGCATCAAAAATTTTGCAATTAATGGTGCTACCCCTTTCCTAGCTTCTAACTGTATAGGATATTGTCTAACTCTTACCGGTTGGACACCTTCTTTCAATTCTACTATGACAGGTTTTGCTGCTTTCGCTAATCCCGGTACTTGTGTCTCCCACACCCATGGTACTACAGCGTTTTCTACCTCTATTGGTATTGTTGTATTAGCTATTTCTTTTACTATAAATATTCTAGCTATTTCTTCCTCAGGTATCTGCAACTTAGCTTTTCCATTTTCAAATATTATTTTAGCATTAAATCTTGACAATAAATCTCGTCCTAACAAAGATGTAGGACAATCCGGTACACAGAGAAATTCATGATCTAATTCTTTACCCCTAAAATTTAGATGCAATGGCCGCAGAAAGGGCCGTTGCTCTGTTTTTCCTGTAGCTCCTACCACAGTTATCATCGTATCTCCTATCTTTCCTAAACAAGTATTTAAAACAGAATAAGTTGCCCCAGTATCTACCAATAATTGTTTCTCTTCCCCATCAATTTCTGTTGTCACTTTTAATCCATCACTTAGTCAGCTACTATGTTGCCCCAAATGTCCTAACATCATTGTTTCTGCCATTGGTGTTCCTCCTACTGAAGTCTGCTGGGCCAAATTCATTTTCACTGGGCACTCATTTTTCCAATGTCCCTGTTGTCTGCAAAACGCACACTGATTTATCCCTAGCTGATTTTGAGGTATTCCCCGCATGCCTCCTACCCTGTATCCTCCTCGACCTCGTCCTCTACTTCTGCCTCTTATTCCTTGATTTACTCGTTGTAACATTGCTAATAATCCTGCCTGATTTCTCTTTGTGGTTTGTTGTTTTTTTGTTTTTTTTCCCTATTATTGTACACTTTCCAGCTGATTGCTTCCAAATTACTAAATCTCCTGGGGAAAAAGGAACTTTCCCATATACTTTATCAGTCCCCGAAATTGCCTCTCGTAAAGGGGCTAATAATACTTTACTGTTTTGCTCTTGTTCCTTCCTCCCTTGTCTTGTTCTCTGTGCAATTGGGGTTCGTTGCGCTTGTCTTGGGCATGATGAATGCCCTGGCGAACCCTTCGGTGTTAACTTAATCTGGATCGCTCCAGTATTAATTGATTCTGACGGTTTTACCGCCTTAATACTATCAGTATCACTATCGTCCCCTGCATCTATATCGGACATCACAGGGGCCGTCGGTGATGCTAAAAGTGATACCTCCTCTGGCTCTCTTATTGAATTTTGTATTGCCAAACAAGTCATACGCTTCTTATTACCTACACATCCTTCACATTTTGTTTTATCTTTTTTTCGGGATGTACCAACAACATTCCACATTCTCTCTGCATATCTGGATGATTACGTATATCATAAAATAGATCAACATATGGTACTTCATCCCATTTTTCAAGTTCTTAACAATATCTCATTAATGGACCTATAACACCCGGATCTAAACTTCCGTGTTCAGGCCACCGGGGTCCATCATACTCATATTGTGGCCACCAATTCGTACAATAATCTATAAATCGACTTTTACTCATACTCTGAAAATATCCCGCACTTTTCCAATGCTTTAATAAACATCCTAACGGAGAATTATCCGGTATTACCATGGTCTTACACACTCACTCCACACACACACACTAAATCTACGGGGTAGAAAACGGAAAGATAGCCTCTGATGGGAAACAAAAGACCAAACCAAACTCACGAGACAGCCACGTATGTCCGTGAGTGCTGGACCTGCGGGGCTTTCGCTCCGTCTGACGGCCAGCGCCTAGGCTTCCACAGACCAGACCTCGAGCTCGTTAGCCCAACCTTGCGTGAATCGCCGTCACGTCTTATTAGGCAGGCACCCGACCAAATATTACAATAAAGCACCTTCGGGCTTACCACTTTGGGACGTCAGGAGCAGCGCAGAGCGGGCGCAGCCGATGGCTCCCCGAGAATTCCTCGGTGCCGGCACGGAGCAAAATCGGAAAGCGAACCGTCAACACTACTCCCGAAGTCCCATCTGGGTCGCCAGAAAACTGTTGCCCGTAAAGAAACACATAACTACGAAAGCAGTTATATGCGGTGCTTTATTCAGGGCCCGGGGTCTCAGGGACTCATGTCCAAAGCTGAGAATCCCAAATCCCCGTTTAACTTGGTTAATATTTATAGTGTTCGGTTACGTAACATAATCAACAGAATTGCTAAGCTACATGATTGTTTCCCATTTATAGTTTCTTCAGTTACTGTTGCCAAGATTTGCTTATCATTTACCTAGTTCATCAGATTGTGCTGTACCCAGTTCATCAGATTGTACTGTACCCACTTCATCAGATTGTACTGTACCCAACACCTGCAATTATACCTTCATCTTGTCTACCAAGTATAACCTATTCTAATCAATATAATGTAACAATTCCCCCCTTTGAAAATACTTCAAGTCTTCCAGACTGCAAGGATTTTCATCATCAGTTCCGCAGATTTCCATATTCTTTGGACCGTCTCAAACTGGTGATTGTAGCTGCAATGAATTATTTCCAATGTCTTCATATCTCGGGGGAAGTTCATGATTCTTCCTGGTAAGAGCTTTTAAAATTTTCCCCAAGTATTGCCGTTCCTTATTAACAATATTTTGAATCAAACGCAACACTCCCATAATAGCTAACATAATAATTATAATTATTATACACCATTGAATTAAAGATGCTACCCAACCAGAGATGTTCAATCCAAATGACTTTGCTAAAGCAGCAACCCAATTATGGGCACTTTCTTCTCTTTCTTCCTCAGTTGCATGTTCAATTTGCGTTAGCTGAGACAAATCACGTTCTACCGCGGCTGTAACATTCGGAATATGTACACAACAATGATCAATCTTATCTCGTAAATAACCACATACTCCATGTTCTTTTAGCAACAGCATATCTAATGCCATTCTATTTTGCAGGGTCATTTTTGTGGTTGCCTGTAATTGTAAGTTTATTTCCTTAAATCCTTCTTTAGTCACTCTTGCTAGCCTTTCCGTTTGTCCTAACAACCGGTACAACATTTCTCTATTCCGATAAGTACTAATTGGAGCAAACAATGATTCTAAAGCCCAACCTAACTTCACACCGGATGATGGTTCTTGCCAATCATCATCATCCTTTATTTCTCTCTTCATTATCCATAAATTTTCTAATCTACCCTTAAATGGCGCTTTCTTCCAAATTGGGCAGAGAGTTGGTAACCCTAAAGTTATTTCAGTCACCAACCCATCCAAGGGGAGGTGAGTCGTCCATTGTCCATCACTGGTAACCCAAACTAAATTTCCTGTGCTCCCGATCGTAGTTCTACAATCTATTCTCACTCCGAATTGTATTACAGGTTCACTCATTGAGTATTTAATTCCTCTACAGGCACAACCTGTCCTTAATGCAAGGACCACAGGTGGAAAGGTAACTTCACTTTCGGGGTGTCACAAGTGTATACTTTTGTACAGTTCTAGACTGGGTGTTTTTCAGCTAACTTTCTTTTGCATTGGATTTTCTTGTGTTTCCTGTTGTGGCGCCTGGATTATTTGTATTGGTTGCATTTCGTCTTTTTCCAAATCTTTTAACTCTCTCCTGGCTCTGTTTCTTTTCTGCATAGGTTCTGATTTTGCAGTAACCTCTAATGCCCTTTTTCCATAATCAAAACTCTCTTTAATCCAAACAATACAGGTGTAGTTTCCTACATCTGTCTTACTTACATTTCGCAATGATAAAATCATAGTACCCCTTCGTGTATCACTATCCCATCGGATTGTAAACCCAGTTGACAATTTGGACTCATTCTTCTGCCAATAGCAACTAATGTCTTGGATTGAACTTCTCATATCTCCAACAAAATCACAAGTCAAATTTACATCCATTCGTTCTTCTATATGTACAGTAGCATATGTATGTATTATTTGAGCGAAACCATTACTTAATCCTACCCAGCATAGTATTACCAAGATGTAAATCTCAGTTTTGTAGGAGTGATCATTTTTACCCCCCATTGTGATGGTACCTTCTTCACTCTGGTATAATGAATCCAATTATCAATTCCTGCTACTTTCACAGCGGTAAATGTTATCAATAGCACCAAATAAAGTCCATGCCACTGTTCCTTTAAAGGCTCCGTTTGCCAATTTCGAACATACGCTTGGTCTCCTGGTTGATTCTCCAACGGCAAAGGGCGATTCCAGATGATCGCGGCACGTAAGGCTGTGAGTAATCTGCTTAAAGAAATTATATAACTATAAACATCTTGATCTCCTTGGAGGTGTAAATCTGCACTTCCCATTCCCTTCGTTGGTGCAGTATATGGCTTACCGTACAGAATTTCATAGGGACTTACAGACAACCCTTCTCTAGGTTTTATACGAATTCTCAATAAAGCAAGGGGCAATGCCTGTGGCCATTGGATTTGAGCTTCCTGGCATATCTTTTTAATTTGTCCTTTTAATGTTTGATTCTTCCTTTCTACCTTTCCACTAGATTGTGGCCTCCACGGTGTATGTAAATCCCAGCTAATTCCAAGCATTTCACTAATTTCCTGTACTATTTTAGCTATAAAGTGTGGGCCTCGATCTGAAGAAATTCCTAAAGGTACCCCAAATCTAGGTATGATCTCTTTTAACAAAGTTTTTACTACTTCTCTAGCTTGATTCGTTCTACAGGGAAATGCTTCTAGCCACCCTGAAAAGGTACATACGTATACCAATAAATACTTAAACCCTTTTGATTTAGGTAATTCTGCAAAATCCACTTGCCAATAGTCACCTGGTTCTATTCCCACTTTCAAAGTTCCCATTGGAATTTGTTTTCGTATTACCGGATTATTCTTTAAACATACTGGACACTTCGCATTCACCCCTTTTGCTATTGTTAACATTTGTGCAGATATAATGCTCCGCTTTAAAAACTGCACCAATGCTTCTGCTCCCCAATGGCATTTATTATGTTCAGTTTGTATTATTCGTTTCATAATTGTAGCAGGCACTACTACTTGTCCATTACCTGTTACATACCATCCATGTGAATTCTTCTGTGCCTTTACCAAATCGGCTAATTTTTCATCTTCTTGGGTATAAAAGGGATTTACAGAGAGATGAGCAGTAATCGGGCTTACCTTAGTAGGTATTAGAGCTAATTCAGTCCATACTTGCCGTGCAGCAATTTTGGCTGCCTGGTCTGCCTTCATGTTTCCTTGTGCCACATCGCTGTCATCCCTCTGATGTCCTCGACAATGCATTACAGCCACTTGCTGAGGTAGTACCACAGCCTCTAATAACTGTAAGATCTCGGTTCGATATTTAATAATACTACCTTGAGCCGTCAACAATCCTCTTTCCTTCCATAAAGCTCCATGTATATGTATTATTCCAAAAGCGTATTTAGAATCTGCCCAAATATTCACCCTCTTATCCGTACTCGGTATTAAAGCCCGAATTAGAGCGACCAGTTCTGCCTTTTGCGCTGACGTTCCTGGCATTAATGCCTTTGCTTCAATTACTTCAAGCTTAGTAACCACAGCGTATCCAGAATATCGTGTTCCATTCTCAACAAAGCTGCTACCGTCTGTAAATAATGTCCAATCAGGATTTACAAGGGGAATATCTTTCAGATCTACCCTACTGGCGTAAGTTTGTTCGATCACCTCAATACAATCATGTTCCAGCTCGCCTTCCTCTATTTTGCTACCTAAAAATTCAGCGGGATTCAAACATGTTGTTATCTTTAAAAATATATCATCCTGTTCTCTCAATATTGCTTGATATTTCAACATTCTACTGGATGACAACCAATGACCCCCCTTTTGTTCCAAAACTGCAATCACCATGTGGGGCACAAATACTTCCATTTTTGTTCCCAATGTCAATTTTCTAGCTTCTTGGACTAACATTACAGTAGCAGCCACTGCTCGGAGGCAAGAAGGCCATCCGGCACTTACCATATCCAACTGCTTGGAAAAATAGCCCACCGGTCTCTTCCATGATCCAATTCGTTGAGTTAAAACTCCAAGCGCTAGTCGTTGCCGCTCATGTACAAAGAGTTGAAATGTTTTTGTCAAATCAGGCAATCCTAATGCTGGGGCTTCTTGCAGAGCCTGTTTTAAGTCTTGAAAAGCCCTTTTACACTCTAAACTCCAAACTAATTGTGGCTCTTTTAAAGCTGCATACAGTGGTTTGGCTAACAGTCCATAATTCAAAATCCAGAGTCTGCACCACCCTGTCATTCCTAGAAAAGTTCGTAACTCGTGCAAATTTCTAGGTTCAGGGATGGCACAAATCGCTTGTATTCTATTCACCCCCAACCGTCTTTGTCCTTGGGAAATTTCACATCCCAGATATATCACTTTTTCCCGGGCAATTTGGGCTTTTTCCTTAGAAACTCGATAACCGCTCTGTCCCAGTAAATTTAATCACGCAACTGTAACAGTAATGCAGTTTTCATACCTTTCTGTCGCCACGAAAATGTCATCCACATATTGCAACAATAAGTATGCTTTTGATGGTAATTGAAAATATCCTTGCTCCTTCCAATCCTCCAGTTCTCGTGCCAGCTGATTCCCAAATATTGTAGGACTGTTTTTGAAGCCTTGTGGTAACCTGGTCCAGGTCAGCTGTCGTTTTCGTCCTGTATCCGGATTTTCCCATTCAAACGCAAATAATTTCCTACTTTGTAATGCCAATGGGATGCAGAAGAAAGCATCTTTTAAATCAATTACAGAAAAGTATCTAAATTGTTCTGCCACAGATGTTAACAATGTATAAGGATTTGCTACTACTGGATGTATATCTTTAACTATTTCGTTTACAGCTCTTAAATCTTGAACTAACCTATAATCTCCGTTAGGTTTTCTTATAGGAAATATTGGTGTATTATATTCAGATTCACATTCTTCTAACACATTGTGCATCAAAAATTTTGCAATTAATGGTGCTACCCCTTTCCTAGCTTCTAACTGTATAGGATATTGTCTAACTCTTACCGGTTGGACACCTTCTTTCAATTCTACTATGACAGGTTTTGCTGCTTTCGCTAATCCCGGTACTTGTGTCTCCCATACCCATGGTACTACAGCGTTTTCTACCTCTATTGGTATTGTTGTATTAGCTATTTCTTTTACTATAAATATTCTAGCTATTTCTTCCTCAGGTATCTGCAACTTAGCTTTTCCATTTTCAAATATTATTTTAGCATTAAATCTTGACAATAAATCTCGTCCTAACAAAGATGTAGGACAATCCGGTACACAGAGAAATTCATGATCTAATTCTTTACCCCTAAAATTTAGATGCAATGGCCGCAGAAAGGGCCGTTGCTCTGTTTTTCCTGTAGCTCCTACCACAGTTATCATCGTATCTCCTATCTTTCCTAAACAAGTATTTAAAACAGAATAAGTTGCCCCAGTATCTACCAATAATTGTTTCTCTTCCCCATCAATTTCTGTTGTCACTTTTAATCCATCACTTAGTCAGCTACTATGTTGCCCCAAATGTCCTAACATCATTGTTTCTGCCATTGGTGTTCCTCCTACTGAAGTCTGCTGGGCCAAATTCATTTTCACTGGGCACTCATTTTTCCAATGTCCCTGTTGTCTGCAAAACGCACACTGATTTATCCCTAGCTGATTTTGAGGTATTCCCCGCATGCCTCCTACCCTGTATCCTCCTCGACCTCGTCCTCTACTTCTGCCTCTTATTCCTTGATTTACTCGTTGTAACATTGCTAATAATCCTGCCTGATTTCTCTTTGTGGTTTGTTGTTTTTTTGTTTTTTTTCCCTATTATTGTACACTTTCCAGCTGATTGCTTCCAAATTACTAAATCTCCTGGGGAAAAAGGAACTTTCCCATATACTTTATCAGTCCCCGAAATTGCCTCTCGTAAAGGGGCTAATAATACTTTACTGTTTTGCTCTTGTTCCTTCCTCCCTTGTCTTGTTCTCTGTGCAATTGGGGTTCGTTGCGCTTGTCTTGGGCATGATGAATGCCCTGGCGAACCCTTCGGTGTTAACTTAATCTGGATCGCTCCAGTATTAATTGATTCTGACGGTTTTACCGCCTTAATACTATCAGTATCACTATCGTCCCCTGCATCTATATCGGACATCACAGGGGCCGTCGGTGATGCTAAAAGTGATACCTCCTCTGGCTCTCTTATTGAATTTTGTATTGCCAAACAAGTCATACGCTTCTTATTACCTACACATCCTTCACATTTTGTTTTATCTTTTTTTCGGGATGTACCAACAACATTCCACATTCTCTCTGCATATCTGGATGATTACGTATATCATAAAATAGATCAACATATGGTACTTCATCCCATTTTTCAAGTTCTTAACAATATCTCATTAATGGACCTATAACACCCGGATCTAAACTTCCGTGTTCAGGCCACCGGGGTCCATCATACTCATATTGTGGCCACCAATTCGTACAATAATCTATAAATCGACTTTTACTCATACTCTGAAAATATCCCGCACTTTTCCAATGCTTTAATAAACATCCTAACGGAGAATTATCCGGTATTACCATGGTCTTACACACTCACTCCACACACACACACACACTAAATCTACGGGGTAGAAAACGGAAAGATAGCCTCTGATGGGAAACAAAAGACCAAACCAAACTCACGAGACAGCCACGTATGTCCGTGAGTGCTGGACCTGCGGGGCTTTCGCTCCGTCTGACGGCCAGCGCCTAGGCTTCCACAGACCAGACCTCGAGCTCGTTAGCCCAACCTTGCGTGAATCGCCGTCACGTCTTATTAGGCAGGCACCCGACCAAATATTACAATAAAGCACCTTCGGGCTTACCACTTTGGGACGTCAGGAGCAGCGCAGAGCGGGCGCAGCCGATGGCTCCCCGAGAATTCCTCGGTGCCGGCACGGAGCAAAATCGGAAAGCGAACCGTCAACACTACTCCCGAAGTCCCATCTGGGTCGCCAGAAAACTGTTGCCCGTAAAGAAACACATAACTACGAAAGCAGTTATATGCGGTGCTTTATTCGGGGCCCGGGGTCTCAGGGACTCATGTCCAAAGCTGAGAATCCCAAATCCCCGTTTAACTTGGTTAATATTTATAGTGTTCGGTTACGTAACATAATCAACAGAATTGCTAAGCTACATGATTGTTTCCCATTTATAGTTTCTTCAGTTACTGTTGCCAAGATTTGCTTATCATTTACCTAGTTCATCAGATTGTGCTGTACCCAGTTCATCAGATTGTACTGTACCCACTTCATCAGATTGTACTGTACCCAACACCTGCAATTATACCTTCATCTTGTCTACCAAGTATAACCTATTCTAATCAATATAATGTAACAATTCCCCCCTTTGAAAATACTTCAAGTCTTCCAGACTGCAAGGATTTTCATCATCAGTTCCGCAGATTTCCATATTCTTTGGACCGTCTCAAACTGGTGATTGTAGCTGCAATGAATTATTTCCAATGTCTTCATATCTCGGGGGAAGTTCATGATTCTTCCTGGTAACAGCTTTTAAAATTTTCCCCAAGTGTTGCCGTTCCTTATTAACAATATTTTGAATCAAACGCAACACTCCCATAATAGCTAACATAATAATTATTATACACCATTGAATTAAAGATGCTACCCAACCAGAGATGTTCAATCCAAATGACTTTGCTAAAGCAGCAACCCAATTATGGGCACTTTCTTCTCTTTCTTCCTCAGTTGCATGTTCAATTTGCGTTAGCTGAGACAAATCACGTTCTACCGCGGCTGTAACATTCGGAATATGTACACAACAATGATCAATCTTATCTCGTAAATAACCACATACTCCATGTTCTTTTAGCAACAGCATATCTAATGCCATTCTATTTTGCAGGGTCATTTTTGTGGTTGCCTGTAATTGTAAGTTTATTTCCTTAAATCCTTCTTTAGTCACTCTTGCTAGCCTTTCCGTTTGTCCTAACAACCGGTACAACATTTCTCTATTCCGAAAAGCACTAATTGGAGCAAACAATGATTCTAAAGCCCAACCTAACTTCACACCGGATGATGGTTCTTGCCAATCATCATCATCCTTTATTTCTCTCTTCATTATCCATAAATTTTCTAATCTACCCTTAAATGGCGCTTTCTTCCAAATTGGGCAGAGAGTTGGTAACCCTAAAGTTATTTCAGTCACCAACCCATCCAAGGGGAGGTGAGTCGTCCATTGTCCATCACTGGTAACCCAAACTAAATTTCCTGTGCTCCCGATCGTAGTTCTACAATCTATTCTCACTCCGAATTGTATTACAGGTTCACTCATTGAGTATTTAATTCCTCTACAGGCACAACCTGTCCTTAATGCAAGGACCACAGGTGGAAAGGTAACTTCACTTTCGGGGTGTCACAAGTGTATACTTTTGTACAGTTCTAGACTGGGTGTTTTTCAGCTAACTTTCTTTTGCATTGGATTTTCTTGTGTTTCCTGTTGTGGCGCCTGGATTATTTGTATTGGTTGCATTTCGTCTTTTTCCAAATCTTTTAACTCTCTCCTGGCTCTGTTTCTTTTCTGCATAGGTTCTGATTTTGCAGTAACCTCTAATGCCCTTTTTCCATAATCAAAACTCTCTTTAATCCAAACAATACAGGTGTAGTTTCCTACATCTGTCTTACTTACATTTCGCAATGATAAAATCATAGTACCCCTTCGTGTATCACTATCCCATCGGATTGTAAACCCACTTGACAATTTGGACTCATTCTTCTGCCAATAGCAACTAATGTCTTGGATTGAACTTCTCATATCTCCAACAAAATCACAAGTCAAATTTACATCCATTCGTTCTTCTATATGTACAGTAGCATATGTATGTATTATTTGAGCGAAACCATTACTTAATCCTACCCAGCATAGTATTACCAAGATGTAAATCTCAGTTTTGTAGGAGTGATCATTTTTACCCCCCATTGTGATGGTACCTTCTTCACTCTGGTATAATGAATCCAATTATCAATTCCTGCTACTTTCACAGCGGTAAATGTTATCAATAGCACCAAATAAAGTCCATGCCACTGTTCCTTTAAAGGCTCCGTTTGCCAATTTCGAACATACGCTTGGTCTCCTGGTTGATTCTCCAACGGCAAAGGGCGATTCCAGATGATCGCGGCACGTAAGGCTGTGAGTAATCTGCTTAAAGAAATTATATAACTATAAACATCTTGATCTCCTTGGAGGTGTAAATCTGCACTTCCCATTCCCTTCGTTGGTGCAGTATATGGCTTACCGTACAGAATTTCATAGGGACTTACAGACAACCCTTCTCTAGGTTTTATACGAATTCTCAATAAAGCAAGGGGCAATGCCTGTGGCCATTGGATTTGAGCTTCCTGGCATATCTTTTTAATTTGTCCTTTTAATGTTTGATTCTTCCTTTCTACCTTTCCACTAGATTGTGGCCTCCACGGTGTATGTAAATCCCAGCTAATTCCAAGCATTTCACTAATTTCCTGTACTATTTTAGCTATAAAGTGTGGGCCTCGATCTGAAGAAATTCCTAAAGGTACCCCAAATCTAGGTATGATCTCTTTTAACAAAGTTTTTACTACTTCTCTAGCTTGATTCGTTCTACAGGGAAATGCTTCTAGCCACCCTGAAAAGGTACATACGTATACCAATAAATACTTAAACCCTTTTGATTTAGGTAATTCTGCAAAATCCACTTGCCAATAGTCACCTGGTTCTATTCCCACTTTCAAAGTTCCCATTGGAATTTGTTTTCGTATTACCGGATTATTCTTTAAACATACTGGACACTTCGCATTCACCCCTTTTGCTATTGTTAACATTTGTGCAGATATAATGCTCCGCTTTAAAAACTGCACCAATGCTTCTGCTCCCCAATGGCATTTATTATGTTCAGTTTGTATTATTCGTTTCATAATTGTAGCAGGCACTACTACTTGTCCATTACCTGTTACATACCATCCATGTGAATTCTTCTGTGCCTTTACCAAATCGGCTAATTTTTCATCTTCTCGGGTATAAAAGGGATTTACAGAGAGATGAGCAGTAATCGGGCTTACCTTAGTAGGTATTAGAGCTAATTCAGTCCATACTTGCCGTGCAGCAATTTTGGCTGCCTGGTCTGCCTTCATGTTTCCTTGTGCCACATCGCTGTCATCCCTCTGATGTCCTCGACAATGCATTACAGCCACTTGCTGAGGTAGTACCACAGCCTCTAATAACTGTAAGATCTCGGTTCGATATTTAATAATACTACCTTGAGCCGTCAACAATCCTCTTTCCTTCCATAAAGCTCCATGTATATGTATTATTCCAAAAGCGTATTTAGAATCTGCCCAAATATTCACCCTCTTATCCGTACTCGGTATTAAAGCCCGAATTAGAGCGACCAGTTCTGCCTTTTGCGCTGACGTTCCTGGCATTAATGCCTTTGCTTCAATTACTTCAAGCTTAGTAACCACAGCGTATCCAGAATATCGTGTTCCATTCTCAACAAAGCTGCTACCGTCTGTAAATAATGTCCAATCAGGATTTACAAGGGGAATATCTTTCAGATCTACCCTACTGGCGTAAGTTTGTTCGATCACCTCAATACAATCATGTTCCAGCTCGCCTTCCTCTATTTTGCTACCTAAAAATTCAGCGGGATTCAAACATGTTGTTATCTTTAAAAATATATCATCCTGTTCTCTCAATATTGCCTGATATTTCAACATTCTACTGGATGACAACCAATGACCCCCCTTTTGTTCCAAAACTGCAATCACCATGTGGGGCACAAATACTTCCATTTTTGTTCCCAATGTCAATTTTCTAGCTTCTTGGACTAACATTACAGTAGCAGCCACTGCTCGGAGGCAAGAAGGCCATCCGGCACTTACCATATCCAACTGCTTGGAAAAATAGCCCACCGGTCTCTTCCATGATCCAATTCGTTGAGTTAAAACTCCAAGCGCTAGTCGTTGCCGCTCATGTACAAAGAGTTGAAATGTTTTTGTCAAATCAGGCAATCCTAATGCTGGGGCTTCTTGCAGAGCCTGTTTTAAGTCTTGAAAAGCCCTTTTACACTCTAAACTCCAAACTAATTGTGGCTCTTTTAAAGCTGCATACAGTGGTTTGGCTAACAGTCCATAATTCAAAATCCAGAGTCTGCACCACCCTGTCATTCCTAGAAAAGTTCGTAACTCGTGCAAATTTCTAGGTTCAGGGATGGCACAAATCGCTTGTATTCTATTCACCCCCAACCGTCTTTGTCCTTGGGAAATTTCACATCCCAGATATATCACTTTTTCCCGGGCAATTTGGGCTTTTTCCTTAGAAACTCGATAACCGCTCTGTCCCAGTAAATTTAATCACGCAACTGTAACAGTAATGCAGTTTTCATACCTTTCTGTCGCCACGAAAATGTCATCCACATATTGCAACAATAAGTATGCTTTTGATGGTAATTGAAAATATCCTTGCTCCTTCCAATCCTCCAGTTCTCGTGCCAGCTGATTCCCAAATATTGTAGGACTGTTTTTGAAGCCTTGTGGTAACCTGGTCCAGGTCAGCTGTCGTTTTCGTCCTGTATCCGGATTTTCCCATTCAAACGCAAATAATTTCCTACTTTGTAATGCCAATGGGATGCAGAAGAAAGCATCTTTTAAATCAATTACAGAAAAGTATCTAAATTGTTCTGCCACAGATGTTAACAACGTATAAGGATTTGCTACTACTGGATGTATATCTTTAACTATTTCGTTTACAGCTCTTAAATCTTGAACTAACCTATAATCTCCGTTAGGTTTTCTTATAGGAAATATTGGTGTATTATATTCAGATTCACATTCTTCTAACACATTGTGCATCAAAAATTTTGCAATTAATGGTGCTACCCCTTTCCTAGCTTCTAACTGTATAGGATATTGTCTAACTCTTACCGGTTGGACACCTTCTTTCAATTCTACTATGACAGGTTTTGCTGCTTTCGCTAATCCCGGTACTTGTGTCTCCCATACCCATGGTACTACAGCGTTTTCTACCTCTATTGGTATTGTTGTATTAGCTATTTCTTTTACTATAAATATTCTAGCTATTTCTTCCTCAGGTATCTGCAACTTAGCTTTTCCATTTTCAAATATTATTTTAGCATTAAATCTTGACAATAAATCTCGTCCTAACAAAGATGTAGGACAATCCGGTACATAGAGAAATTCATGATCTAATTCTTTACCCCTAAAATTTAGATGCAATGGCCACAGAAAGGGCCGTTGCTCTGTTTTTCCTGTAGCTCCTACCACAGTTATCATCGTATCTCCTATCTTTCCTAAACAAGTATTTAAAACAGAATAAGTTGCCCCAGTATCTACCAATAATTGTTTCTCTTCCCCATCAATTTCTGTTGTCACTTTTAATCCATCACTTAGTCAGCTACTATGTTGCCCCAAATGTCCTAACATCATTGTTTCTGCCATTGGTGTTCCTCCTACTGAAGTCTGCTGGGCCAAATTCATTTTCACTGGGCACTCATTTTTCCAATGTCCCTGTTGTCTGCAAAACGCACACTGATTTATCCCTAGCTGATTTTGAGGTATTCCCCGCATGCCTCCTACCCTGTATCCTCCTCGACCTCGTCCTCTACTTCTGCCTCTTATTCCTTGATTTACTCGTTGTAACATTGCTAATAATCCTGCCTGATTTCTCTTTGTGGTTTGTTGTTTTTTTGTTTTTTTTCCCTATTATTGTACACTTTCCAGCTGATTGCTTCCAAATTACTAAATCTCCTGGGGAAAAAGGAACTTTCCCATATACTTTATCAGTCCCCGAAATTGCCTCTCGTAAAGGGGCTAATAATACTTTACTGTTTTGCTCTTGTTCCTTCCTCCCTTGTCTTGTTCTCTGTGCAATTGGGGTTCGTTGCGCTTGTCTTGGGCATGATGAATGCCCTGGCGAACCCTTCGGTGTTAACTTAATCTGGATCGCTCCAGTATTAATTGATTCTGACGGTTTTACCGCCTTAATACTATCAGTATCACTATCGTCCCCTGCATCTATATCGGACATCACAGGGGCCGTCGGTGATGCTAAAAGTGATACCTCCTCTGGCTCTCTTATTGAATTTTGTATTGCCAAACAAGTCATACGCTTCTTATTACCTACACATCCTTCACATTTTGTTTTATCTTTTTTTCGGGATGTACCAACAACATTCCACATTCTCTCTGCATATCTGGATGATTACGTATATCATAAAATAGATCAACATATGGTACTTCATCCCATTTTTCAAGTTCTTAACAATATCTCATTAATGGACCTATAACACCCGGATCTAAACTTCCGTGTTCAGGCCACCGGGGTCCATCATACTCATATTGTGGCCACCAATTCGTACAATAACCTATAAATCGACTTTTACTCATACTCTGAAAATATCCCGCACTTTTCCAATGCTTTAATAAACATCCTAACGGAGAATTATCCGGTATTACCATGGTCTTACACACTCACTCCACACACACACACACACTAAATCTACGGGGTAGAAAACGGAAAGATAGCCTCTGATGGGAAACAAAAGACCAAACCAAACTCACGAGACAGCCACGTATGTCCGTGAGTGCTGGACCTGCGGGGCTTTCGCTCCGTCTGACGGCCAGCGCCTAGGCTTCCACAGACCAGACCTCGAGCTCGTTAGCCCAACCTTGCGTGAATCGCCGTCACGTCTTATTAGGCAGGCACCCGACCAAATATTACAATAAAGCACCTTCGGGCTTACCACTTTGGGACGTCAGGAGCAGCGCAGAGCGGGCGCAGCCGATGGCTCCCCGAGAATTCCTCGGTGCCGGCACGGAGCAAAATCGGAAAGCGAACCGTCAACACTACTCCCGAAGTCCCATCTGGGTCGCCAGAAAACTGTTGCCCGTAAAGAAACACATAACTACGAAAGCAGTTATATGCGGTGCTTTATTCAGGGCCCGGGGTCTCAGGGACTCATGTCCAAAGCTGAGAATCCCAAATCCCCGTTTAACTTGGTTAATATTTATAGTGTTCGGTTACGTAACATAATCAACAGAATTGCTAAGCTACATGATTGTTTCCCATTTATAGTTTCTTCAGTTACTGTTGCCAAGATTTGCTTATCATTTACCTAGTTCATCAGATTGTGCTGTACCCAGTTCATCAGATTGTACTGTACCCACTTCATCAGATTGTACTGTACCCAACACCTGCAATTATACCTTCATCTTGTCTACCAAGTATAACCTATTCTAATCAATATAATGTAACAATTCCCCCCTTTGAAAATACTTCAAGTCTTCCAGACTGCAAGGATTTTCATCATCAGTTCCGCAGATTTCCATATTCTTTGGACCGTCTCAAACTGGTGATTGTAGCTGCAATGAATTATTTCCAATGTCTTCATATCTCGGGGGAAGTTCATGATTCTTCCTGGTAACAGCTTTTAAAATTTTCCCCAAGTGTTGCCGTTCCTTATTAACAATATTTTGAATCAAACGCAACACTCCCATAATAGCTAACATAATAATTATAATTATTATACACCATTGAATTAAAGATGCTACCCAACCAGAGATGTTCAATCCAAATGACTTTGCTAAAGCAGCCACCCAATTATGGGCACTTTCTTCTCTTTCTTCCTCAGTTGCATGTTCAATTTGCGTTAGCTGAGACAAATCACGTTCTACCGCGGCTGTAACATTCGGAATATGTACACAACAATGATCAATCTTATCTCGTAAATAACCACATACTCCATGTTCTTTTAGCAACAGCATATCTAATGCCATTCTATTTTGCAGGGTCATTTTTGTGGTTGCCTGTAATTGTAAGTTTATTTCCTTAAATCCTTCTTTAGTCACTCTTGCTAGCCTTTCCGTTTGTCCTAACAACCGGTACAACATTTCTCTATTCCGATAAGTACTAATTGGAGCAAACAATGATTCTAAAGCCCAACCTAACTTCACACCGGATGATGGTTCTTGCCAATCATCATCATCCTTTATTTCTCTCTTCATTATCCATAAATTTTCTAATCTACCCTTAAATGGCGCTTTCTTCCAAATTGGGCAGAGAGTTGGTAACCCTAAAGTTATTTCAGTCACCAACCCATCCAAGGGGAGGTGAGTCGTCCATTGTCCATCACTGGTAACCCAAACTAAATTTCCTGTGCTCCCGATCGTAGTTCTACAATCTATTCTCACTCCGAATTGTATTACAGGTTCACTCATTGAGTATTTAATTCCTCTACAGGCACAACCTGTCCTTAATGCAAGGACCACAGGTGGAAAGGTAACTTCACTTTCGGGGTGTCACAAGTGTATACTTTTGTACAGTTCTAGACTGGGTGTTTTTCAGCTAACTTTCTTTTGCATTGGATTTTCTTGTGTTTCCTGTTGTGGCGCCTGGATTATTTGTATTGGTTGCATTTCGTCTTTTTCCAAATCTTTTAACTCTCTCCTGGCTCTGTTTCTTTTCTGCATAGGTTCTGATTTTGCAGTAACCTCTAATGCCCTTTTTCCATAATCAAAACTCTCTTTAATCCAAACAATACAGGTGTAGTTTCCTACATCTGTCTTACTTACATTTCGCAATGATAAAATCATAGTACCCCTTCGTGTATCACTATCCCATCGGATTGTAAACCCACTTGACAATTTGGACTCATTCTTCTGCCAATAGCAACTAATGTCTTGGATTGAACTTCTCATATCTCCAACAAAATCACAAGTCAAATTTACATCCATTCGTTCTTCTATATGTACAGTAGCATATGTATGTATTATTTGAGCGAAACCATTACTTAATCCTACCCAGCATAGTATTACCAAGATGTAAATCTCAGTTTTGTAGGAGTGATCATTTTTACCCCCCATTGTGATGGTACCTTCTTCACTCTGGTATAATGAATCCAATTATCAATTCCTGCTACTTTCACAGCGGTAAATGTTATCAATAGCACCAAATAAAGTCCATGCCACTGTTCCTTTAAAGGCTCCGTTTGCCAATTTCGAACATACGCTTGGTCTCCTGGTTGATTCTCCAACGGCAAAGGGCGATTCCAGATGATCGCGGCACGTAAGGCTGTGAGTAATCTGCTTAAAGAAATTATATAACTATAAACATCTTGATCTCCTTGGAGGTGTAAATCTGCACTTCCCATTCCCTTCGTTGGTGCAGTATATGGCTTACCGTACAGAATTTCATAGGGACTTACAGACAACCCTTCTCTAGGTTTTATACGAATTCTCAATAAAGCAAGGGGCAATGCCTGTGGCCATTGGATTTGAGCTTCCTGGCATATCTTTTTAATTTGTCCTTTTAATGTTTGATTCTTCCTTTCTACCTTTCCACTAGATTGTGGCCTCCACGGTGTATGTAAATCCCAGCTAATTCCAAGCATTTCACTAATTTCCTGTACTATTTTAGCTATAAAGTGTGGGCCTCGATCTGAAGAAATTCCTAAAGGTACCCCAAATCTAGGTATGATCTCTTTTAACAAAGTTTTTACTACTTCTCTAGCTTGATTCGTTCTACAGGGAAATGCTTCTAGCCACCCTGAAAAGGTACATACGTATACCAATAAATACTTAAACCCTTTTGATTTAGGTAATTCTGCAAAATCCACTTGCCAATAGTCACCTGGTTCTATTCCCACTTTCAAAGTTCCCATTTGAATTTGTTTTCGTATTACCGGATTATTCTTTAAACATACTGGACACTTCGCATTCACCCCTTTTGCTATTGTTAACATTTGTGCAGATATAATGCTCCGCTTTAAAAACTGCACCAATGCTTCTGCTCCCCAATGGCATTTATTATGTTCAGTTTGTATTATTCGTTTCATAATTGTAGCAGGCACTACTACTTGTCCATTACCTGTTACATACCATCCATGTGAATTCTTCTGTGCCTTTACCAAATTGGCTAATTTTTCATCTTCTTGGGTATAAAAGGGATTTACAGAGAGATGAGCAGTAATCGGGCTTACCTTAGTAGGTATTAGAGCTAATTCAGTCCATACTTGCCGTGCAGCAATTTTGGCTGCCTGGTCTGCCTTCATGTTTCCTTGTGCCACATCGCTGTCATCCCTCTGATGTCCTCGACAATGCATTACAGCCACTTGCTGAGGTAGTACCACAGCCTCTAATAACTGTAAGATCTCGGTTCGATATTTAATAATACTACCTTGAGCCGTCAACAATCCTCTTTCCTTCCATAAAGCTCCATGTATATGTATTATTCCAAAAGCGTATTTAGAATCTGCCCAAATATTCACCCTCTTATCCGTACTCGGTATTAAAGCCCGAATTAGAGCGACCAGTTCTGCCTTTTGCGCTGACGTTCCTGGCATTAATGCCTTTGCTTCAATTACTTCAAGCTTAGTAACCACAGCGTATCCAGAATATCGTGTTCCATTCTCAACAAAGCTGCTACCGTCTGTAAATAATGTCCAATCAGGATTTACAAGGGGAATATCTTTCAGATCTACCCTACTGGCGTAAGTTTGTTCGATCACCTCAATACAATCATGTTCCAGCTCGCCTTCCTCTATTTTGCTACCTAAAAATTCAGCGGGATTCAAACATGTTGTTATCTTTAAAAATATATCATCCTGTTCTCTCAATATTGCTTGATATTTCAACATTCTACTGGATGACAACCAATGACCCCCCTTTTGTTCCAAAACTGCAATCACCATGTGGGGCACAAATACTTCCATTTTTGTTCCCAATGTCAATTTTCTAGCTTCTTGGACTAACGTTACAGTAGCAGCCACTGCTCGGAGGCAAGAAGGCCATCCGGCACTTACCATATCCAACTGCTTGGAAAAATAGCCCACCGGTCTCTTCCATGATCCAATTCGTTGAGTTAAAACTCCAAGCGCTAGTCGTTGCCGCTCATGTACAAAGAGTTGAAATGTTTTTGTCAAATCAGGCAATCCTAATGCTGGGGCTTCTTGCAGAGCCTGTTTTAAGTCTTGAAAAGCCCTTTTACACTCTAAACTCCAAACTAATTGTGGCTCTTTTAAAGCTGCATACAGTGGTTTGGCTAACAGTCCATAATTCAAAATCCAGAGTCTGCACCACCCTGTCATTCCTAGAAAAGTTCGTAACTCGTGCAAATTTCTAGGTTCAGGGATGGCACAAATCGCTTGTATTCTATTCACCCCCAACCGTCTTTGTCCTTGGGAAATTTCACATCCCAGATATATCACTTTTTCCCGGGCAATTTGGGCTTTTTCCTTAGAAACTCGATAACCGCTCTGTCCCAGTAAATTTAATCACGCAACTGTAACAGTAATGCAGTTTTCATACCTTTCTGTCGCCACGAAAATGTCATCCACATATTGCAACAATAAGTATGCTTTTGATGGTAATTGAAAATATCCTTGCTCCTTCCAATCCTCCAGTTCTCGTGCCAGCTGATTCCCAAATATTGTAGGACTGTTTTTGAAGCCTTGTGGTAACCTGGTCCAGGTCAGCTGTCGTTTTCGTCCTGTATCCGGATTTTCCCATTCAAACGCAAATAATTTCCTACTTTGTAATGCCAATGGGATGCAGAAGAAAGCATCTTTTAAATCAATTACAGAAAAGTATCTAAATTGTTCTGCCACAGATGTTAACAATGTATAAGGATTTGCTACTACTGGATGTATATCTTTAACTATTTCGTTTACAGCTCTTAAATCTTGAACTAACCTATAATCTCCGTTAGGTTTTCTTATAGGAAATATTGGTGTATTATATTCAGATTCACATTCTTCTAACACATTGTGCATCAAAAATTTTGCAATTAATGGTGCTACCCCTTTCCTAGCTTCTAACTGTATAGGATATTGTCTAACTCTTACCGGTTGGACACCTTCTTTCAATTCTACTATGACAGGTTTTGCTGCTTTCGCTAATCCCGGTACTTGTGTCTCCCATACCCATGGTACTACAGCGTTTTCTACCTCTATTGGTATTGTTGTATTAGCTATTTCTTTTACTATAAATATTCTAGCTATTTCTTCCTCAGGTATCTGCAACTTAGCTTTTCCATTTTCAAATATTATTTTAGCATTAAATCTTGACAATAAATCTCGTCCTAACAAAGATGTAGGACAATCCGGTACATAGAGAAATTCATGATCTAATTCTTTACCCCTAAAATTTAGATGCAATGGCCACAGAAAGGGCCGTTGCTCTGTTTTTCCTGTAGCTCCTACCACAGTTATCATCGTATCTCCTATCTTTCCTAAACAAGTATTTAAAACAGAATAAGTTGCCCCAGTATCTACCAATAATTGTTTCTCTTCCCCATCAATTTCTGTTGTCACTTTTAATCCATCACTTAGTCAGCTACTATGTTGCCCCAAATGTCCTAACATCATTGTTTCTGCCATTGGTGTTCCTCCTACTGAAGTCTGCTGGGCCAAATTCATTTTCACTGGGCACTCATTTTTCCAATGTCCCTGTTGTCTGCAAAACGCACACTGATTTATCCCTAGCTGATTTTGAGGTATTCCCCGCATGCCTCCTACCCTGTATCCTCCTCGACCTCGTCCTCTACTTCTGCCTCTTATTCCTTGATTTACTCGTTGTAACATTGCTAATAATCCTGCCTGATTTCTCTTTGTGGTTTGTTGTTTTTTTGTTTTTTTTCCCTATTATTGTACACTTTCCAGCTGATTGCTTCCAAATTACTAAATCTCCTGGGGAAAAAGGAACTTTCCCATATACTTTATCAGTCCCCGAAATTGCCTCTCGTAAAGGGGCTAATAATACTTTACTGTTTTGCTCTTGTTCCTTCCTCCCTTGTCTTGTTCTCTGTGCAATTGGGGTTCGTTGCGCTTGTCTTGGGCATGATGAATGCCCTGGCGAACCCTTCGGTGTTAACTTAATCTGGATCGCTCCAGTATTAATTGATTCTGACGGTTTTACCGCCTTAATACTATCAGTATCACTATCGTCCCCTGCATCTATATCGGACATCACAGGGGCCGTCGGTGATGCTAAAAGTGATACCTCCTCTGGCTCTCTTATTGAATTTTGTATTGCCAAACAAGTCATACGCTTCTTATTACCTACACATCCTTCACATTTTGTTTTATCTTTTTTTCGGGATGTACCAACAACATTCCACATTCTCTCTGCATATCTGGATGATTACGTATATCATAAAATAGATCAACATATGGTACTTCATCCCATTTTTCAAGTTCTTAACAATATCTCATTAATGGACCTATAACACCCGGATCTAAACTTCCGTGTTCAGGCCACCGGGGTCCATCATACTCATATTGTGGCCACCAATTCGTACAATAACCTATAAATCGACTTTTACTCATACTCTGAAAATATCCCGCACTTTTCCAATGCTTTAATAAACATCCTAACGGAGAATTATCCGGTATTACCATGGTCTTACACACTCACTCCACACACACACACACACTAAATCTACGGGGTAGAAAACGGAAAGATAGCCTCTGATGGGAAACAAAAGACCAAACCAAACTCACGAGACAGCCACGTATGTCCGTGAGTGCTGGACCTGCGGGGCTTTCGCTCCGTCTGACGGCCAGCGCCTAGGCTTCCACAGACCAGACCTCGAGCTCGTTAGCCCAACCTTGCGTGAATCGCCGTCACGTCTTATTAGGCAGGCACCCGACCAAATATTACAATAAAGCACCTTCGGGCTTACCACTTTGGGACGTCAGGAGCAGCGCAGAGCGGGCGCAGCCGATGGCTCCCCGAGAATTCCTCGGTGCCGGCACGGAGCAAAATCGGAAAGCGAACCGTCAACACTACTCCCGAAGTCCCATCTGGGTCGCCAGAAAACTGTTGCCCGTAAAGAAACACATAACTACGAAAGCAGTTATATGCGGTGCTTTATTCAGGGCCCGGGGTCTCAGGGACTCATGTCCAAAGCTGAGAATCCCAAATCCCCGTTTAACTTGGTTAATATTTATAGTGTTCGGTTACGTAACATAATCAACAGAATTGCTAAGCTACATGATTGTTTCCCATTTATAGTTTCTTCAGTTACTGTTGCCAAGATTTGCTTATCATTTACCTAGTTCATCAGATTGTGCTGTACCCAGTTCATCAGATTGTACTGTACCCACTTCATCAGATTGTACTGTACCCAACACCTGCAATTATACCTTCATCTTGTCTACCAAGTATAACCTATTCTAATCAATATAATGTAACAATTCCCCCCTTTGAAAATACTTCAAGTCTTCCAGACTGCAAGGATTTTCATCATCAGTTCCGCAGATTTCCATATTCTTTGGACCGTCTCAAACTGGTGATTGTAGCTGCAATGAATTATTTCCAATGTCTTCATATCTCGGGGGAAGTTCATGATTCTTCCTGGTAACAGCTTTTAAAATTTTCCCCAAGTGTTGCCGTTCCTTATTAACAATATTTTGAATCAAACGCAACACTCCCATAATAGCTAACATAATAATTATAATTATTATACACCATTGAATTAAAGATGCTACCCAACCAGAGATGTTCAATCCAAATGACTTTGCTAAAGCAGCCACCCAATTATGGGCACTTTCTTCTCTTTCTTCCTCAGTTGCATGTTCAATTTGCGTTAGCTGAGACAAATCACGTTCTACCGCGGCTGTAACATTCGGAATATGTACACAACAATGATCAATCTTATCTCGTAAATAACCACATACTCCATGTTCTTTTAGCAACAGCATATCTAATGCCATTCTATTTTGCAGGGTCATTTTTGTGGTTGCCTGTAATTGTAAGTTTATTTCCTTAAATCCTTCTTTAGTCACTCTTGCTAGCCTTTCCGTTTGTCCTAACAACCGGTACAACATTTCTCTATTCCGATAAGTACTAATTGGAGCAAACAATGATTCTAAAGCCCAACCTAACTTCACACCGGATGATGGTTCTTGCCAATCATCATCATCCTTTATTTCTCTCTTCATTATCCATAAATTTTCTAATCTACCCTTAAATGGCGCTTTCTTCCAAATTGGGCAGAGAGTTGGTAACCCTAAAGTTATTTCAGTCACCAACCCATCCAAGGGGAGGTGAGTCGTCCATTGTCCATCACTGGTAACCCAAACTAAATTTCCTGTGCTCCCGATCGTAGTTCTACAATCTATTCTCACTCCGAATTGTATTACAGGTTCACTCATTGAGTATTTAATTCCTCTACAGGCACAACCTGTCCTTAATGCAAGGACCACAGGTGGAAAGGTAACTTCACTTTCGGGGTGTCACAAGTGTATACTTTTGTACAGTTCTAGACTGGGTGTTTTTCAGCTAACTTTCTTTTGCATTGGATTTTCTTGTGTTTCCTGTTGTGGCGCCTGGATTATTTGTATTGGTTGCATTTCGTCTTTTTCCAAATCTTTTAACTCTCTCCTGGCTCTGTTTCTTTTCTGCATAGGTTCTGATTTTGCAGTAACCTCTAATGCCCTTTTTCCATAATCAAAACTCTCTTTAATCCAAACAATACAGGTGTAGTTTCCTACATCTGTCTTACTTACATTTCGCAATGATAAAATCATAGTACCCCTTCGTGTATCACTATCCCATCGGATTGTAAACCCACTTGACAATTTGGACTCATTCTTCTGCCAATAGCAACTAATGTCTTGGATTGAACTTCTCATATCTCCAACAAAATCACAAGTCAAATTTACATCCATTCGTTCTTCTATATGTACAGTAGCATATGTATGTATTATTTGAGCGAAACCATTACTTAATCCTACCCAGCATAGTATTACCAAGATGTAAATCTCAGTTTTGTAGGAGTGATCATTTTTACCCCCCATTGTGATGGTACCTTCTTCACTCTGGTATAATGAATCCAATTATCAATTCCTGCTACTTTCACAGCGGTAAATGTTATCAATAGCACCAAATAAAGTCCATGCCACTGTTCCTTTAAAGGCTCCGTTTGCCAATTTCGAACATACGCTTGGTCTCCTGGTTGATTCTCCAACGGCAAAGGGCGATTCCAGATGATCGCGGCACGTAAGGCTGTGAGTAATCTGCTTAAAGAAATTATATAACTATAAACATCTTGATCTCCTTGGAGGTGTAAATCTGCACTTCCCATTCCCTTCGTTGGTGCAGTATATGGCTTACCGTACAGAATTTCATAGGGACTTACAGACAACCCTTCTCTAGGTTTTATACGAATTCTCAATAAAGCAAGGGGCAATGCCTGTGGCCATTGGATTTGAGCTTCCTGGCATATCTTTTTAATTTGTCCTTTTAATGTTTGATTCTTCCTTTCTACCTTTCCACTAGATTGTGGCCTCCACGGTGTATGTAAATCCCAGCTAATTCCAAGCATTTCACTAATTTCCTGTACTATTTTAGCTATAAAGTGTGGGCCTCGATCTGAAGAAATTCCTAAAGGTACCCCAAATCTAGGTATGATCTCTTTTAACAAAGTTTTTACTACTTCTCTAGCTTGATTCGTTCTACAGGGAAATGCTTCTAGCCACCCTGAAAAGGTACATACGTATACCAATAAATACTTAAACCCTTTTGATTTAGGTAATTCTGCAAAATCCACTTGCCAATAGTCACCTGGTTCTATTCCCACTTTCAAAGTTCCCATTGGAATTTGTTTTCGTATTACCGGATTATTCTTTAAACATACTGGACACTTCGCATTCACCCCTTTTGCTATTGTTAACATTTGTGCAGATATAATGCTCCGCTTTAAAAACTGCACCAATGCTTCTGCTCCCCAATGGCATTTATTATGTTCAGTTTGTATTATTCGTTTCATAATTGTAGCAGGCACTACTACTTGTCCATTACCTGTTACATACCATCCATGTGAATTCTTCTGTGCCTTTACCAAATCGGCTAATTTTTCATCTTCTTGGGTATAAAAGGGATTTACAGAGAGATGAGCAGTAATCGGGCTTACCTTAGTAGGTATTAGAGCTAATTCAGTCCATACTTGCCGTGCAGCAATTTTGGCTGCCTGGTCTGCCTTCATGTTTCCTTGTGCCACATCGCTGTCATCCCTCTGATGTCCTCGACAATGCATTACAGCCACTTGCTGAGGTAGTACCACAGCCTCTAATAACTGTAAGATCTCGGTTCGATATTTAATAATACTACCTTGAGCCGTCAACAATCCTCTTTCCTTCCATAAAGCTCCATGTATATGTATTATTCCAAAAGCGTATTTAGAATCTGCCCAAATATTCACCCTCTTATCCGTACTCGGTATTAAAGCCCGAATTAGAGCGACCAGTTCTGCCTTTTGCGCTGACGTTCCTGGCATTAATGCCTTTGCTTCAATTACTTCAAGCTTAGTAACCACAGCGTATCCAGAATATCGTGTTCCATTCTCAACAAAGCTGCTACCGTCTGTAAATAATGTCCAATCAGGATTTACAAGGGGAATATCTTTCAGATCTACCCTACTGGCGTAAGTTTGTTCGATCACCTCAATACAATCATGTTCCAGCTCGCCTTCCTCTATTTTGCTACCTAAAAATTCAGCGGGATTCAAACATGTTGTTATCTTTAAAAATATATCATCCTGTTCTCTCAATATTGCTTGATATTTCAACATTCTACTGGATGACAACCAATGACCCCCCTTTTGTTCCAAAACTGCAATCACCATGTGGGGCACAAATACTTCCATTT
The DNA here is from genome assembly GCF_036417845.1 of Apteryx mantelli. NCBI lineage: Eukaryota > Metazoa > Chordata > Aves > Apterygiformes > Apterygidae > Apteryx > Apteryx mantelli. The sequence continues at coordinate 298,896 of NW_027118469.1, forward strand.
TTGTTCCCAATGTCAATTTTCTAGCTTCTTGGACTAACGTTACAGTAGCAGCCACTGCTCGGAGGCAAGAAGGCCATCCGGCACTTACCATATCCAACTGCTTGGAAAAATAGCCCACCGGTCTCTTCCATGATCCAATTCGTTGAGTTAAAACTCCAAGCGCTAGTCGTTGCCGCTCATGTACAAAGAGTTGAAATGTTTTTGTCAAATCAGGCAATCCTAATGCTGGGGCTTCTTGCAGAGCCTGTTTTAAGTCTTGAAAAGCCCTTTTACACTCTAAACTCCAAACTAATTGTGGCTCTTTTAAAGCTGCATACAGTGGTTTGGCTAACAGTCCATAATTCAAAATCCAGAGTCTGCACCACCCTGTCATTCCTAGAAAAGTTCGTAACTCGTGCAAATTTCTAGGTTCAGGGATGGCACAAATCGCTTGTATTCTATTCACCCCCAACCGTCTTTGTCCTTGGGAAATTTCACATCCCAGATATATCACTTTTTCCCGGGCAATTTGGGCTTTTTCCTTAGAAACTCGATAACCGCTCTGTCCCAGTAAATTTAATCACGCAACTGTAACAGTAATGCAGTTTTCATACCTTTCTGTCGCCACGAAAATGTCATCCACATATTGCAACAATAAGTATGCTTTTGATGGTAATTGAAAATATCCTTGCTCCTTCCAATCCTCCAGTTCTCGTGCCAGCTGATTCCCAAATATTGTAGGACTGTTTTTGAAGCCTTGTGGTAACCTGGTCCAGGTCAGCTGTCGTTTTCGTCCTGTATCCGGATTTTCCCATTCAAACGCAAATAATTTCCTACTTTGTAATGCCAATGGGATGCAGAAGAAAGCATCTTTTAAATCAATTACAGAAAAGTATCTAAATTGTTCTGCCACAGATGTTAACAACGTATAAGGATTTGCTACTACTGGATGTATATCTTTAACTATTTCGTTTACAGCTCTTAAATCTTGAACTAACCTATAATCTCCGTTAGGTTTTCTTATAGGAAATATTGGTGTATTATATTCAGATTCACATTCTTCTAACACATTGTGCATCAAAAATTTTGCAATTAATGGTGCTACCCCTTTCCTAGCTTCTAACTG